>NW_010391060.1:74549-79710 GCF_000710305.1 Buceros rhinoceros silvestris | reverse complement strand
CGCCTGGCCCTGCTGGCGCTGCTCTGGCTGCACGCCCGAGGTGAGCGGGGAGGGCGGCCGCCGGGGAGAGCGGGCTTTGGGAAGGTGGCCGCAGACGGGGCGAGGAGGGAAGGTTTTTGACTCAGGACTCTCATTTTGGTCCTGTTGGGCTGCTCGGGGTGACGGTGCGGATGATGCTCCTGAGGCGCACGCGCCTGGCCCTGCTGGCGCTGCTCTGGCTGCACGCCCGAGGTGAGCGGGGAGGGCGGCCGCCGGGGAGAGCGGGCTTTGGGAAGGTGGCCGCAGACGGGGCGAGGAGGGAAGGTTTTTGACTCAGGACTCTCATTTTGGTCCTGTTGGGCTGCTCGGGGTGACGGTGCGGATGATGCTCCTGAGGCGCACGGCTGCAGAAGCCGCCGGCGTAATGGGGGAGGCAGGAACAGCAGCTCCCGGTGCTGTTCGCTTTTTGATATCACAACTGGAGACACTGGCACCGCTGAAAAGAAAAACTTCTAAAGCAACTGCGTTGTATTAAATCTGCCTTTCGAAATCTTGACCGTTTTAGGCTTATGCTTTTAGCTTTTGTTTGTTTGCCCCTTTTAACAGTGAGGGAGTTTTAGGAGTAACTGTAAACTAAGAATATTGTGCCTGTTTTGTAGGAAGCCTGAACTTGGTCGTGCATGAGTTTTAACAGGAAAGCATCATGCTAATCGTATGTGAAAATGCCATATTTACCCATCAAGAAGCAAAAATTTGGCATGGGTAGTAAGAAAAGTTGGCATTAATTAGCTGTAAACAGAGATGGTAATAAGGCAGAATTTTGACTGACAGCAGAATCACAGTAGCTTTATTTGTTATGGAGACTGAAAATAAGGAACGTGTATTAATGGATTTGAAATGTACTTACAACAATTGCACTTGAAAACAAGTTCAGGATGCAGTAAGTGAGATGGAGTGGTTTGGGGAGTTTATAAATGTGCTTACAGTAGTGAGCTCGTCATGTGCTGATGTTCTTTGCAAGAACCGTAACATTACTGTCATTGGTGAGACATTTTTCTGTTAAGCTTAGTGTCTCTTAAAGTAAATAATTTAATGAAACTCTAGATGTTTTGTTTTGGATGTTTTCATCATGAAGCAGTTAGCTTGCAAGCTGAGTATCACATCTGAAAAGACAAAAAAAAGATGCACAGCAAGGAAGGTTTTACTTTTTCCCCATAAATTAGTCAGTTCCATTAACTAAACAAGTAAACATGCTGTGACCTCACCTATAGCCCTTCAGCCTGAACCATGAGTTTTTCTAATGCATGAGATATTACTCTGGCTTCCTAGTAGACATGATAAAGCTGAGGAGCAGAAGAAACAGCAGTGTCACTCGTGTAGTCTATTTCTTCTGAGAGCTTTCATGTGGTTGGAAGTGGACATGGTGTCCAAAGAGGCATCTTGGGGACATCATGGTAGCTGCAGAGCAGGATTCAGAGCAGCACTTGGACTGCAGGAGTCTGTACCCAGTGTAACAGCATACACAGTTCAGATTCAGGCATATGATCCTTGATAATTTTCTCCTTGAATTACAAGAACTGCTCGAGTGATGTTTTATATCTAATGTTTGACCTTGTTTTCAAACTTGACTGCAGAAGCTGTGTGTGAGGCATAGGAGTAAACGTGCTGCACAATTTTGTGTGGGATGAGCAAATCTTACAGACTTTAAGGTCATAGCTAAAACTTGGTTAAAAAAATTCACTGATGCTATTCTTCTTGAGCAATCTTTCTGTGAAGTGCATGCTTTGGACAAATTGCAGTCACACCTGACCTACCAGCCTTGGATATTTTTGCGGGGACCCTCGGTATTCTGCCAGCACCCTCTGCTGCTGAAGAGAAGAGTGCAGCTGGGGCTGCATCAACTTCCCTGAAACCAGGAGTCATAAATGTTTCTGAGTCTTACTAGGTTCTCTGTTCCTTTTATAAATTTTGATGGGTAAATGCTTTGACATTTGTGAGTGTGTGTGTGATCCCTTGAAAAACAAGGGGGTTCTTGGGTTATCCTCAGAGTAATCCATGCTAAAATAATGTTCTTGTAAATGTACTAAGAATCTTGGTGCAATGACCTTCAAGGAAATCAGATGTATTCTGATTTAGGAGCATCTGCAAGTGCATTAAGCAGATCTGTATAAAAAAATGCAGTAGATTGCTGAAGGATGTGCACAAAAAACTTCTCTTGTCCAGAAGAGACCCGAGATTTTTCCCTTTTTGCAGAATTCGAGGCACAAAGACGAGCATGCAGGAGTTGTGCCAAAAGATGAGGTCCTCAGACATTGTGTCTTATCAACAGTGTAACTACAAGTGTTAGTAGGAGTTTCCCAGTAGCATAACGTGAAACCAAGCTGCTCATGCATTCATAGTTTGCATTTGAAATATATTCACAACTTCCTGGTAGTCGTGAGTCAAATCTTTTCTTGATTTTTGAGCACTTGTATAAACTTTTTAGGAAACTTAACTAGTGGCTTGTTCAGCACAGGATTTTTTCCCTTCCGAGGACTGTGTATTTCTTGTTTGCCAGCACTGCTCAGAGGGCAAGAGGCTTGTGCTGGGGAATCTTTGCCAGGGAGTGCCCATGCGGGTTCCCACGGGTCCTCTCACCAGGTCCATGTCCTCCTCTGAAATACTTAACATGAAATGGAATCCAGCCCAAAGTCTTTCAGCAACTGAGGAAAGACAAAGTGATAGCAATTGAAGCTAAGTGCTTGAAGATAATTTTAGGAGCTAAAAAACCCCCGAACTTGTAAAGCTCTGCATTGCGTAACGATATTCTTTGTGTATTCATTTCTAAGTTACATTACTGTAACATTTGGCTTTCTCCTACTCTTGGTGTTATGGGTCAGAGTCCCATTGCTCCAGGCAGTTTCAAGGCCAGAAGTTGTTATGGAAAGAGAGCTTAAAGTCAAATTAAGAGGTCATTTAAGTAATTTAGGCTGTGCCTCTGGCCAAGAGCAAGGTTTTCTAAAGCTGTGTTAATTCTAGCTTGCTTCCTAGATGCTTCTGTTCTTTCCCATCAAAGCTTCTGTTTCCTTGAAGGATGGTCACAGTGGGGACATGAATTACTAGTCTGTGGAGCCCGCCTTTTGCTGGTATATATACCTGGGGAGAACCTGTGGTTCCACTTGGTTACTAATATCAATTAGTGTATCATTAATGTAATGGCAGATTTGCAGTGGATATAGGGCAGGAGGGCAACACCAAGGGTTTAGTCAGTGCCTCTGATGTGCATACGATGTTTGTAACCAGTATTTGATTCTCCTTCAGTGATGAGGAGACCGCAGGTTTCCAGCCAATCAGTTCCAGTGCATCCCTATTTTCACCTCTAGAAAAATTAGTCTTAAGTGTACTCTGGTCTTCTTTGCTCCAGTTCAAGTCCAATTCTATCTGTCTGGTCTTGAGTGTCTCCGGTTACTCTTGCTGACTCTGCTGTGCATTTTTCGGTCTCTCCATAAGTTCCTCAAAATGCAGAACCCAGACTTGAGTATTTATTTGTGCAGTTGCTTGCATTTATGCATTATATAATACTGAACACGTATTCTGTTGTACTGTCTGAATAGCACCCCAGCTTCTCCAAATCGTTTCTCTAACTTCTTAAGAACATTTTGAATACTAGCTCTGCTGTCCAGTTTGCGTGCAGTCTTGCTTCTCTTATGTCCACAAGACTATGCCTTGCCCTAGAGGAAATTTAAATACTTTTGATATGGTTTGTTCTTGACAAACCTATGCAGCCTATTGCTCATTTTTATATGTTGGTTGGGGTATTTTTTTGGCTGAATTTAATCTTCTCTAAACGTGAGAACAAAATGTAAGGAAGAAAAGCAGAGGAATTCAGTCGGAACTGCAGATCTTGTGTTCAGGCTTTTGGGGCGAGCGCTAGTTTCTGTTCTTAACATGCATTGCAGCTTGTAGAGGGTAATTTTCCAGGCTGGAATTCAGACTTAAGGCAATTCTGTTTGAAGGAAATGTTTAAAAGCAATGTCAGAAAATGTGATAATTGTTTGAAAACTGAAGTGTAAATAATATAGGCCAAGAGCTAATTGTCATGGTTTAACCCCAGCTGGCAATTAGGCATCATGTGGCCACTAGCTCACTTCCCCTTGGTGGGATGGGGAAGAGAATCAGAAGAGTAAAAGTGAGAGAACTTCTGGGTTGAGATGAAGACAATTTAATACGTAAAGCACAAGCCATGTGCACAAGTGAAGAAAAACAAGGAATTCATTCATGACTTCCCATCGGCTGGCAGGGGTTCAGCCATCTCCAGGAACGCAGCGCTCCATCCTGTGTGATGGATACTATGGAACACAAACACCACGACTCCAAAACTCCCCTCCTTTTTCTTCTTCTCACAGCTGTACGTGCTGAGCCTGACATCGTATGGCGCAGACTATCCCTTTGGTCAGTTGGGGTCAGCTGTCCCAGCTGTGTCTTCTCCCAAGTTCTTGTGCACCCCCAGCCTACTCACTGGTGGGATGGGGTGAGAAGCAGAAAAGGCCTTGGCTCTGTGTGAGCACTGCTCAGCTGTAACTAAAACATCCCTGTAGTATCAACACTGTTTCCAGCACAAATA
Organism: Buceros rhinoceros silvestris; assembly: GCF_000710305.1. Lineage (NCBI taxonomy): Eukaryota > Metazoa > Chordata > Aves > Bucerotiformes > Bucerotidae > Buceros > Buceros rhinoceros. Next base: position 75,128 of record NW_010391060.1, on the reverse strand, counting down.
CAAAACATAGCACCATACCAGCTACTGTGAAGAAAATTAACTCTACCTCAGCCAAAACCAGCACTCTAATTTTACTGGACATTTAGAGAAAAATGCTTAACTGAGCTGGATGATGAAAACTAGAGGGCTGTAAATGAAACAGGTGACAAAAGCTTTTTTTTGCCAAAACACTTCATTCTTTTTGGAAAAGTCTCTTCTGTCCTATAATCTGAGCAAAGTTCAGTTCAGGAAAAGAAGGATGTGTTGGAAAGAGGCTGAGTTTTGGGGCAAAATTGTAGTTTTGGCCAAGTACCTGGCATATGGCACCGTATAGCTGTATCAGTTCTATATGCACCATGAAGCGTAAGCCTTAGCTTACCGAAAAAATGGAGCTTTACCAAACAGTTGAGTTTTTCCTGCCCATTTTACCCATGTGGGATAGAAGCAGGTTATTCATTTGGCAGATTTTTTCCTCTTCCCATGCTACCATTGGTGGCATCCCAAGCGGAGCCACAAATGAGCAGCTTTCCAATAAGCACTGACCACGTCACAGGCTTGTCTCCTAAACCAGTATGTGGAAATCACAGAGAAGTCTTTCTG
>NW_010391060.1:62619-74458 GCF_000710305.1 Buceros rhinoceros silvestris | reverse complement strand
AAGAGTGTAGCATTCATGAAAAATATGGGGGAGAAAGTATGAGGAAACTGGGCGGGAGTTAGTTTTATCTTTGAGGAGGAGTGTAATGCTTATGCATATGGTGCTCTGTGTCGGTAGGCTCCACAGTCCCGTGCTGTGGAGTGACATATCAGCCTTTACAATTAACAGATCCGAAGCTGCAGGGACTTTGAGGAGATGCAGTTGTTAATTATCGCTGCAATCTGGTGAATATGCAGAGCTGATGTAACAAAATTCTTTGGTATAATTACTTGTTGTAGAGTTCACTGCTCAAGGGATTTAGCAGACAGTGCTGTACATTGGTTTATTCCAAAAAGATTCATGTTCACCTGCTGGTCTAGTCTGGTGAAGTGCCTCCTGCTGCTGATACTTGCTGCTCCTCGGTGTGTTTTAGCACTCAGAGCCTTAAAGCTAAAAACTGTGGGAATTAGGAGATAGGACCTGACATTTTTTGGCTTGTTGAAAGCTGAAGGGTAATTCAGGAAACATGAGGATGGGTAACCTTTGGGCTGTGTTACTTCAGAGGTAGCTACGTGGTATAGTTGTACAGGATGCATTTAAAGTAATAATTTTGTAAGTGTAAACTGATCCTGGTTACCTTATGGCAAAATCCACTGAAAGTATGAACCCAGCTGTTAAATGCATAACCATGACTGTGTGTTCAGGAGTTTTATACTGCAGCTATTACATGGCATCCCCAGCTATTAATCTCTCACTATTACTAATAAAAGCAGCTCGTGGTGAGTATCACAGATGCTTGAAATCTGATCTCTTCAGCATCGTACCTGGAGGGAAGGTAGCAATATTAGGATTTGTCTTTTACTCCCTCCCTCCTCATTTTGCTAGGAGATACGTTCAACACATGAAGCATACTTTGCACCCACTTATTTTGAACTGGTGTTTATCACCCATGAGTGTCAGGTCTTCAGCAGTTTGGCCTTGACAAAGATGCTGAGTTTGAAGGCCTGACTTGTTTTGCAGTTTGGCAAATGCTTCACACTCGTGTGATTTTTTAAATGCCTTTTGTTCCAGGTTCATCACTGGAAAGCAGAATATTTAAGTGGATGGAAACTAGATGTGCCATGTGTTAGCCAAAGTAGCCATGAAGTGTTTGCTCAGCAGGTTACTTCAAACACCTGTATGATTTTAAACTTAAGAGGTCCTTTTGAGACTGACAGGACAACTTTCTTCCTTTGCGGAAGCAGAGGCTTAACTACTTTAAAAAAAAAAACCAGGACTAACGGGTGAGTTTGATTATCCAGGCCAAGGACAGTCGTGTCTGTATACTAGCTTCTATTTGCAGCTTTACTATTTATTAATATTTTATGCCACAAGCTGACTGAAGGGAGATATTTTCTAATCCTGTTTATTTTTATGTCATCATTTGTCTGTGGAGTTACTGTGATGTTGCAATGGTACTGACTATCTCTCAGCAAATTTTTGGACTGTTGCTTCTGACACAGCGTTTTCATGTAAATACAATTCAAAACGTGTGCTAAAAAAGTGTATTGTTCTTCCTCTGATGAAATGTGGCTTTGTATTACCTTAGCAGCATAAAAGGTACTCGAGTCTCAGCATATAAACGTCCTGTGAAAAGGAAATGGGATCTTCGTTACTACTCTTCTCTTTTGAAAGAGAATTTAGGAACTGTTGCTTGCTGGCCTTCTTCAAATAAACCCCTGATCTCCTTTGGGACAGCTCTGCTGTCCTGGCTCATCCAGTGGCCCTGCAACACATTTGGGAGGCATTCAAGGGGCACAAGCACAGTGGGAAGTGTTAGATTTGTCTCTGTTCCTGCTTTGCTGAGGTTAATGGCCTCGTGATTTCTGTTTCAAAAGTATTCAGTGATCCACACAGGGAGCTCTAGCCCCTTCGTTATTCATCCATAGAATAAATATTCATCTGCTGTATTGGTTTTGCTTTGCGAAGACCACGTGTCTGTGAATTAAGTCATAGCTCTGTATTTGAATGGATTTTTCTGTCAGGCAGGATCTTGAAGTAATTGCATGCTAAGTGATCACAAAATTTAATCCCTAAAAATTGCTCTAGGTTTTTAAATTCCACACAAGAGAGAGAAGAGCACCTTGAGAGTGCCACCCTTTCTGTGATAGTTGCCTGCAGAGAGATGAAAGGTAGGAAGAGCTAGGAAAGGAAAACCTGGTCATGTTCTGTAGTAGCACTAACCATAGTGATAACAAATCGCTGAGACAGGTGGGACATGGGGCGAGATGCTAGCTGTGTTTGGGGATTTCATGCAAGATATTAACTACTGGGAAAATGGACTTATTTAGTGCTTCCATGGTTTCATTTAATTGTAAATAATATCTTAATTAATTTATGCTTTCTGGTGCTTTTTTACCACATTGACTCTTCCTTTCACTGCTCCTTTGAGGAAGCCGACACAGATGTTAACTTCTGATGAACAAATATTCTGAATATGTCTCAGAATATATTAATTTGCTTAAATGTCCAATAGCATTGCCTTAAATGTGGAATGGGGAGGTGTCATTTGTTCCAGCAGTATTCAGTGTCCAGGGCACGATATCATTGCACAAAGTACTGTGTGTGATTTGAGCTTTTCCCCGGCTTCGAAATACTAAAATTTTGGAGGATAAGGAGCAAAACATAATATTTCATTTGAGTGTATTGTTTATAATTTTTTTATACGCTGGTGTTAGAGACAGTATTTGTGGTTGCTGTTTCTGGAATGAGTGCTTTGAATAAAAGCTAAGTGGTCTGCAGGAAACATAAGCATCTTGGTAGCTCCATGAATACCACCGCTCTAACCTAACCTAACCCGGCTGGGTGAAAAATGTGGTTTCCTGTCTTCATTCGAAAAAGTGTTTTTCAGGCTTACTGACATGCATCCTGCAAATTTAATTTTCATAAGTATTTCACCTCTTTCTTATGCTCAATTTAATCTATTGAGCCACACGGTGCGGGAGACATCTGGGGTTGTGCTTAAGCAGCTGGGTTTCATTTGCAGAAGGTTTCTAGCAAATTTCTTTTTCTTGCCCACCAGAGAACATCTTGGTGACTGTGCAGTAGCACTGGGAAATTCAGCATAAGCGACAGAGCTTCAGAAACACCTCTGTTAGGTACTCCTATGGCTTTTATGTCTGGTCAGCCTAAATAATAAAAGAATGTTCCCCCCCCCCCTTTTTTTAAGGTGAAAAAGCAGGAGTAGCAGTGATTAATATCTCCCCCCTCCTTTTCTCCCCCCACAATGTTCAGTTAAGAAAATGCAGTGACTAAAAATCAAACAGCGAGAAATCCTTGCAAGTCATGCTTGAAACAAAATTAAGAACTTAAAAATACCCAGTTTGCTATTGTGCAGGTTCACTCTGTGCAGAAGTTGCCCTGATTTTTACTAAACATGACAACTTCTGTACAAAGGAAAGCTTTAGAGCAGCCATCTGGATTTTCTTTTAATGAAAAAGTGCACAAAAATAATATACTGACATGTGGTGATTAACAGTCTGGTTCCGTAATTACATATGTAGTGATCCAGCAACTTATGTATTAAATAAATAAATGAATGAAATACACTTGGTAAGGAATGAAGATAAAATAATTTCCCATGCTTCTCAGAACAAAACATACACTGACAGAGTGTGTAAATCAGCTTTATCTCCCTTTGGCAACTCGGTCTTGTTAGAAATGTAAGACAAGCACAAGCATCATGTGGTCTTTTCCCTCAGTGTTGGCTTTAACTGAGCTTGTCTGGGTTCCTTTTGTCCAAATAGATGCTGCTTCCTGTATATTTGAGGCTCTTACCAACTAAGATGTCTCAGCATAAGTTATGCAGCATCTTTGTACAAGGTAGAAGTATCTGGCAGCAGATTGACAATGTACACTATTCTGCTGGGTGGATCACCTGGGTCCCTCCATCACAGAGCAATCCAGTGGTCTCTTGGGACTTGCTCTGATTTATTCTTTCAGTGCAGATTAGCTGTTGAAAGCTGAACCAAACTACATTTTTCTTCTTAAATCTGAATGTGTATTGATTAGATTAATATGACATGACACTAACCTATTCTCTGCTATGTCAGAGGAAAAATGAAAACTCAGTATTTTATTTAAGTTGTTAAGTATATTCTGTTTGAATAATGGCCACTGTGTAGATTTTGTTGGATGAATGATAGCTGCCTGTGGGAAGTCACCAGCTGAAAATACAGCTATAGATGAAGAAATAACATCCCCCCCTTCTGTATCTGTCAGTACTGACTTCAATTTTGTGAATAAATTTAGGCGTCAGGAGCATTGAGATCAGTTTTCAAAGAGCTAGAACACCTTATAAACTCTATTATTTGTTAAATGTAGTTTTCTGTATGTTCTCTTAGCAGTTCAGTTGTTATTAGCTGCCTGAAGATATACTTTTTTATTATATTTGTTGCCTTATAAATTGGAAAATTAATGAAGTTTACCAGAAGGCAGCAGTAAAAAGAAGGTAGGTAAAAAATTGTCTGCAGTAATTATGTGTTTTGTAAAATTTTATACAATCTGAGAATGATTTGATCTGGAATATCTACTTGTACTTTGGTATTTTATTTTTTAAGTACTTCTTCATGAACCACTCAGAAATTATTCTTTGGGGTGGAAATAAATCCCTAGACTCTTTCTAGCTCTGGAGACATGTACTTGAAACACGTACATGTTTTGTTTAATAACAAATAGAACCACCAAAGAAGAGCAAACTAAATCTCATAAACAAAGTGGAATGCCACTAAGTTGTGGAAGCTCGTAAAGCGCCTGGGCAGTCGTTTATGTAAAAATCTAACCTGTGTAACCAAGTTTCTTTCAACCCTGGGAAGAGGCTGCCAAACACATTTCGCTTGAAACATGTTTGTATGCTAAGCTAGCGTTCCACTACCAAAAAATGTGTTAAAATCAGCTTAATGGTATATCCTTCCTTGTGTAACAAATATTTTATGGTTATTTTAGGTAACAGAGAGGAATGAAACCCCAGATGATGTAAAAAAAGAAGGGAAAATGTATTCTCTCTCAAAACTGTTTTTAATAGGTGAAGAAGCTTCTGGTTTTCTGCACGTTCTTTAAATGTCTTTGCAGAATTTTTAGAGAGTAATAATGGAATGTAATCGTTAGTTTTACAACCATGGGTACCAGCACCCACTAAGAACAAATGCTTCCAGCTGTATGTTTTCATGCCCTGGCACTAAGATGATATTGCTGCTTCTGGGAAGCACCTTCATGCGCTCGGTAGGTGGCTGTTGGAAAGGTGTTACACTGAAGAAGGTCTTGCGATGGCAATTGGACAGCAAATAGAGAAGATCAGAATTGGTGAAAAAATTCCTGTGGTGGTCTACTGCTTCACTTCTCTTCAAAAAACGCGTTTCTGCTAGTGGGCAAGCACCTTCCATACTCAGACTTGCAGAGCTAGAGGAGGGCTTTGGCCCTGTGGTTATATTTAAAAGTTAGGTCTGACATAAGAAGAATTTTTCTGCAATAACTACAGGTGTTGTGGCAAATCTTTATTATATTGTTGTTTAAATCTGAAATATGAATCAAAATTTGTGCTTCTGAAACTGTTGACTAAAATGACAAGATTTTTCTTCTTGTGTGACAGCATCAATGATTTTTATATTTTCAGTGTTTATGGGCATACTATTTCTTGTAGCATGTGGACAATACTAAAGGAAAAGTCAGTCATAAACAGTGTGGAAAAAGAGCCATTAAACCCACTGTTGCAACCATTTGGTATAAAAAAACCTCTTCTCCCCTCCCCCAAGTTTCTCTTTTCTGTTTATATTGTCTCGGTAGTAACGGAAAAGAGGACCTTGCTGAAGGAAGTAGTACAGCTCAATTTTCTGAATAGACAATTTTCTACTCAGTCCACCTTTTAAAGGTATAAAACCAAAGTGGGAGTTAAAAGTCTTAAGTTCATTTTGCAGCTTTGTAGTATAATCCCACCTGGATGCACGTCTGATCTGTGGATCCAGATCCACGGAAGTTCTGTGGATGAACCAAGTTCGGCTGATTTCAGTGGGAGTCAGGCACCTTTAAAGATACCTTTGTGAATCTGGTCTGCTCTCTTGTTTCACCTTCTCTCTTGCAAAATGGAGATAATAATGCAGTCTGACTCCATAGAGCTGTTTACAGGCGGCATTAATCGGGAGCAGCTGTCTCCACTGGTGGAAAAGGCCACAGAATATTTGTAGATATGTATAGATAAACAGCAACAGGCTGTTGCTATTCCGTATGCTGGACCAAATGGCTTTCAGAATCTGAGTGGTCCTATGGCAGCCCACTTAGGCTACGAACTAGTTTCATGTTACATGCCCACTGTTTTCCTCAGGGCAGCTTTATTTAAATTAATATCAAATAAATTTCCCTTGCAGAATGGCAGAGAGAGTTCTGTCATTCATTCATTCATTCACCTGTCTTACAGACAGGTTCTTCACTCGTGGAGTGGAAGTAATCATGTTTTGGCCTCATCACAAGAACCATAGGAGGGATGTGGTGGAGGAAAGGTGTGTGTCTCAACCTCAGTACTCCAAACTGAATCTGTTAATCTGGTCTCCTGCCTGATCTGGTCCAAGGAATTTAACCAAGTGCTTAATGCACCCAAGTTAATACATTTTAAGGCAAGTAACATGACATTTAGAAACACAATTTATAAATCTGAAGTGCTGACAAGTCTGTAAACACTGCCTGGTAAGTTTTACATTCAGAGCAAGTCACACTACACAAGCGCAGAACAGGAGATATATATATATATATAAATACCCTTACTAGTGTTATGTTCAAAATGCCTTCATTTACGTTGCACATGCAAACTTTGTTTGACCTCATGCATTACTGTGCAGTCTTTAATTGCTTGATGACAGATTAGCTTTTCCATTGGACCTCTGCTTTCTTCAGTTCAAGGGATGGGCAGCACTTGCTTAATGAGTCCCTGCTCAGTATTTTATTTTAGTTGCATTGTTCAATGTGTGACCATCGCTTTATTTACTGCATGCAATTCAAACCCTGCTGAGGCCAAACTATTAATTTCCTTGCTCTTTTTTTTTTCCTATGACACCCATCATTACAGTATCTGACTGTTCATTAACTTCAGTTTAGTTTCACAAATCCCCACAGTTAGACAAAGAGATATCAGCCCTCCTGTTTTGCAGATGGAGCATCAAGGCAGAGGACAGTTCAGGCTAGAAGACGACACCCAGGCTGTGTGGGTAAAACCAGCCTCACTTACCACGTGAGCAGCAGTGAATGCCTCTTTGCTGTGGATCCCTCTCTCTTGCTTGTCACTGGTTCTTAGGCAGCTGCATGGTGGGGCAGGTTATTGATGTGACTGCAAAATAACCTCACCAAAACAGAAGGAAAACCAATTTTTGGTTGGATTGTCTCTTTCAGTGCAAGTATATTCTAACATTGTCTAAATCCACTTGTGAAATCATGCTGTTGCTCTACCATATCCTTGGTTTGAGGCACTTTGGGCTCAATCCTTTGGCACTTGCTCAGGGTGAAGCATGGCCTTCCTGATGTCATTGGTACTTGTGAGTGCTCAGTGGGCTTGACAATTATAACCCTAGGTTTTCAGGTTGAGCATATAGAAAAGTGGAGCAAAGAACAGGGCATTGCCAGAGAAAAGAGTGGCTTAGATGTTTCTGCTGACTTCACATCCAGGTGGCACTGGAGAAATAGGTCATGGCAAAACATGTAGCTTCGTTACTGGGAGATAGTGGTTTGTTTTTTTTTTTTAAGAATTTTTTTATACTCACGGCTATTTAGCTTACTTACCTTTTATGTTTCTGGCAAAAAATGAAATAGGATTCTAGAGGCAACAATAAGTAAACTTTATTAAACATGCAGAAGTAACACTAATTTGACCATCTCCCATGTAGATGGGTGGGTGGGTAAGTTGATGGGTTTAAATGTACTTTTAACATATTGTGGTGTTACAGGTGATTGTTTAGACTTGAAAAAAGCAAACTGCAAACAGAAGTCCTGTTTGCACACCCTGCGTGCACACCCATTGTGCCCAAGCATGATGCAGCACGATGACCGTGTGTATCCACTGCACAAAACTCTTCCCTTGAGTGAACAGAGTAAATGGCATAAATAATAGGTTACAAATCTCCATGTGTCTAACACCTGGGGCAGGACATTTTGCCAGGGCCTTGCAGAAAGTTTTTTCCACAGAGGAGTGATGAGATTCAGCAAACCAAAGTGGTAAAGCTTTAGCTGTAGAGAAGAGTCCAGTGACTTTGTTCCCACTTGATTCAATTGTCCCCAGCCTGTTGTCCTCCTTGAGTGAGTTTCTGTAGTTCCCGCTGCCCTGGTTACTCAGCTCTATTCTGCTACTTGTCAGGCTTTTGCCTCCAGTGCTCTTTCTCAGCTTTTCAATTCAGCTCAGTTTGTTTTCTCCACCCATTCTGACTCCTCAGCTTTCCAAATATTGGGATGAACAACAGTGCATCATCCATTGTGCTGTCGCACTGCCTGTTACAACCTCAGGCAGGCAGATACCGAGGCTGCTGGAAAAGTCCTGCCGAGTTGATGTAGTCCCTTTGGAAGTGACTTTGTCAGAAACTCCAACTCTTCAGGTCCTTGGAATCTGAATTGGTACAGCTTAGGGGGTTTAGTGGTTTATTACTTGGTCAATCTTGGTTGGATTTTTGAAGGGACAACAAGAACACACCAAGTACAAACTCCTCCTCTCATGGGTAAAGATTTTGTTTAAGGAAAGGTTAATAGAACTTCTTCATGGAATGAACTGTAATGCTTCAAATTATATTGGTTACAAGTCTGTAATATTGAAATATGTTTGGAAGACTCTAGGTCTGTCTGCCACTGGTGAGAATATAGGTCTTTAAGGGTAAAAATCGATCTACAAACACATGGAACAGTTTGGTCCTTGGACTCACTCTATCAGTATTGTAGGAGTAATGGAAGTCAAAGCTCATGGCAATGTGTGCATCCAAGATCTCAATTTCTGTTTAAATCAACAGAGAGAGTTTTTTCTCTTTTGCAAATGCTTCAAATATCAGTGCTTATAAATACCTGAAGGGTGGGTGTCAAGAGGCTGGGACAATGGGCACAAACCGGAACATGGGAAGTTCCATCGGAACATAAGGAAGAAATTCTCTGCTTTGAGGGTGATGGAGCACTGGAACGGGCTGCCCAGAGATGTTGCGAAGTCTCCTCCTTTGGAGGTATTCAAAACCCGTCTGGATGTGTTCCTGTGCAACCTGCTCTGGGTGAACCTGCTTAATCAGGGAGGTTGGACTAGATGATCTCCAGAGGTTCGTTGCAACCTCTACCATTATGTGATTCTGTGAAATAATGCTCAGTCTAGCACCGGAATGGCTTGTGCTTTGTAGGCTTTGCAGTGTGATTCACTGCTTGGGTTACATCCATAGCACCCTCTGCACCATTCATTTTGACAGGAGGGAGAAACTCTGTATCTCACAGGATCAGGTTATTATTTGCATGGCTTTTTATCCCTATAATGCTTAATGCCACCTGGCAGAGATTTTTACTTTGATATATATTGTAGAATAGGAAAAGCTGTTTCTGCTGCTGTTAACAGTCAGCTGTCAGGTGTTTTAACTGTGCTCTTCAGGGAGGGTGTTAGATCTTCATCCCTCAATTCTTAAGAAAGGAATTTTTTACTGAAGCAGAACACGGCCTTTTCCTGTCAGCAGCTGGGAGAATGAGGATTAAGTTCTCTAAACAAAGCTCAGCCCCTCTGTCAGGTCTCTCTTTTCACAAGGTCTCCAAAGTCATAATAATCAAAAGGAAGGTTTCAGGCAAAGTATTCCTTCAAAACAGTTGTGTGTGCTTCCCAAAGGGCAAAGCTGAACATGGCAGCCTTGCAGTGTGTTGTGCTCCAGTGGTACTCATGGGGCTGTCTCTTTGGACATTTCCCCTGAAGCTTGGTAGACACCGACTGTAAAGAAATTCAAGACATTTCTGCGATGTTGTGGGTACTTGGTATCTGGTTCCTTAAACTCCCTGAGAAAGAGGCATGAAGGAACTCTTTGAAATAGCATTTTTCCTCCCTTTTTTGATACATTATTTTTCCTGTTAGGGGTCTAGGCTATACATAGAGTGTTATTGTTGATAGTGAAGAAACGGTATTGCCTGGCAGCTTCAGTCCAGCCGAGTTGAGTGGTTTTACCACACTGTCCATCTCCTTTCTCATGCATGGTCCTTGTTGGTTTGACTATTACCTCCTTTCACTCTACACTGAAAATAGTGCTTTCCACCTTCCACTGTAAATTAACGATTCAGTTGCATGTGCACACATGGCAATTTTGTACTAACTGTGAAGATCTCCAGCAGTGCATAAGGAAGGAACTTTGGAAAACAAAATTTTACTGCTCTGACAACCAAAATCCCACCTGGCAGAAGCTACCGTTTGTGGCAGATCACATATGCTGAACAGGGGAAAACTCAGTGAATTGTATTGTTTGTTACAACATTTGAAAATACAAGACAATTTATAAACCAAGTAAATTTATAATTCAAAATATTGATTAGTCTTCTGGGAAAAAAATTGTATAGATGAAAGTGAACATCTTCCGAGGGAAATTACATTAAACATTTAAAGGTCTGGAGACAAATGTGATATGGATTATTTTACTTGAAAAAGATGTTTTCGTGCCTTCATTAAAGGTAATCTCAAAGGAGGTTAGGAAACATGGATAGAGTCACAGAGCACTTTTTAATGTTTCTTTCTTCCTTTGGAATTAAGCTATCATGACCAAAGAAACAGACTATAGAGTCAGGTTCAGTGTGAAATAAAAATGTTTTAATTTAGCCTAGGGCTTGCTACAAATTTTGAGTCTCCAGAGTTAAGTAAGAGCAAAACACTGTAGTCTCATTATTTCCAAAGCTTCAGTGTCTCTTCAAAGCCATTTCCCCCCATGTTCCTTATAATTTCTTCATTCGCTACTTTCTTTTTCTTTTTTTCTTCTCTCTGGTGATAGAAGTCTCTGATGTGAATACAATAATGGGAGCAATATGGAAAAATATGGTTGGAATCTTGGAATTTCGGTAATGGAATTATCTTGGTTGTCTTGGTAAGACCTCTGTGGAGGATAGATCTTTTGGCTTCATGGGCAACTAAGGTTAGTACAGAGAGTCACCATAATACATTTACATTGAAGCATTTTGGTTTTAGATGATTTTCTCTCTTGTTCATAGGGCCAAGTCAGAAATTCAGCGTTATAAAATGAAAAAAGTGAAAGTACATTAAAATAGTTCTTACGTTTTAAAAATCATGATTTTTTAGGATAGTTTAGGATTTTTAGGATATTTTTGATTGAATTTTTTTATTGATCAAATTTGCATTTTGGGGTAAATTTGTTAAGAGTGACAGAAGTAAGACAGAATTAAGTCTAGAAGGAAGTTTGAGTTGTCTGTGTCTACCTGAAGGCAGGTAGAACTGTACCCAAGCCATTTCTGACAACTATTTGTCTAATAGTTTTGCAAACCTTTAGGAAGATAGGTTTATTCTTGTACCACTGCAGACTATCTGTTCCCATTCTTAGTCAGGCTCTTGAAGAAAAGTTTGTTTTTTGAATGTTTGAGATCTCAGTGTTAAAATTTCAGCCCTTATTTCCTATCCTGTGCAAATGTACGTGGAGCCAGAGTACATTTCATCTCTCTTTGCAGAGACCTTTTAATTATTTCAGAGTTGTTACCATGTGTCCCTTTTTTCTTGACTAATCAAACCCCATTGTTTTAATCTTTATTCATAATTCATTGTTTTCAAATTTGTGAGGGTGCTTGTTGAACCTTTCTGGTCTTTTTTTTTTTTTTTTTTTTAAACCAAATTTTTTTCCCCTGGAAT
>NW_010391060.1:48449-62580 GCF_000710305.1 Buceros rhinoceros silvestris | reverse complement strand
TGTGGGGGTTTTTTTGTAACTCTTTTGGGTTTTTTTTTTTTTTTTTTTTTAACCACAAGTTTTTGTCCTCTGGAATTGATGCTGCCCAAAGCATGACACTCCTCTTGAAGCAGCTTCCAAGTCCTGAGCAAGAGGCTTGTTTTTCCTTAAGCAGGTCTGCCTGTCGATATCTCTTGGTATGGTAACTGCTTTCTCATAAATTATTACACTGATGACTCGCATGAAGTTGGTGACCCACTGCCTGATGCTACAGATTATTGATTAGCTATTTGTTCTCCATTTTGTATTTGTGTGGCAAATTATGACTGTTCATCAATTGGACTTGTCCTTACTGAACTTACGGTGTGTCAGAAATGTCTCATATGGATTTGCCATCAGTGCAGACTGTCCCTGTTGTTAATAATTGTTACTGTTTTTACAGACGAAGTAGTTTGGGGTCAGGCTGAAATTATAGAATATAATAATTTCTGAGGCAACATTTGAAAATATGTTAAACTTGTGAAAGTAGAACTTACAATTGCTAACATCACTTTTAACCAAGTGATAGCAATAGTTGCTTTATATTGTGTATGATTATTATAAATCACGCGCTCTTACGGTTTAAGAACAAGTAGCCTGGAAATATGGAAGGATTCAGTTCCCATGCACAGCTCCTCTCAAATGCTTGTGAAAGGAGGATGACCAAAGCAGGATGACCAAAGCAGGCAAGAACAGCACAGGCAGAGGCAACAGGCATTCAGAAAAATACAAATTTGCAGAGAGAGGAGCAGCCCTGAGAATGTTGTAGCTGATCATTCTAAGCTGTTAAAATGTTTCTGGTAGCATGGTCCTACTCAAGGACAAAGCCTTGACAGTAACTCATGTTGAAATTACTCCTATGCTTATATTCCTTGTCCTTCTACTCCCAGCTCTCCAGAGTTTCTCACAGAATGGAACAGTATTTTCTGTTTGCCTTTTTTGGTTTTGATTCTTGAAAGGGGATAAAATAATCTGCAGTTGCTTTAGCAGTCTTGTCACAGATGGTGTAGGACTGGAAACATGAGCCAGCTTCAGTCCTGGGATGTGCTACTAGATATGGCCATTTGAGTGCATCTTTGGTATGAAATAGTTATGCTGGGGTTTATATTTTTTATGAATGTAAGTATACACAGAGAGTAAAAGCAACACATGTGAAGTAGTGCAGAGCTGACCAAAGACATTATTAGCAAAATAGTCATGATGGACTGGTGCATCCTCAGCGCTGGCAGGGGAGGGAGCTGGAAATGGAGTTGATGGGTGGGAGCAGGGATGGGAGACCGGAGAGAAACTGTCCTGCCACTTGTGCTGCTAGGGGATTAGAAGAGTTTGTCTGGACAGCTGGGACCACTGTTGCTCTTGCTCTGGTTGGGCTCTCTGCCCCTTTTCCTGTGTGATCAGCTCCAGCAAGCTGGCTTTCTGTGGCTCTCATGTAGACCAGGCAGGCAAAAGGACTGATACCACACTGCTTTTCCCATCAACGTGCTCCTTCAGTCCTGAAGAAGTTCCCTGCAGACCTTTATTGCTGAAACAGCAGTCCCCTTGAGGAGATGTGTGAGTGAGTTTTCTTCTAAAGAGCAGGTAATGCTCAGCTGGGGAGGGAAGAGAATTGGCTGGGAAGGAGACTTGGTGGTTTATCCAAACCTCAACTTTCATTTAAACTGCTCAAAATGCAGAACAAATACGAACTGCTGCAGCGATGCCTCCCTGACCTTGTAGGCAGTGTGAAGTGTTGCCTTATTTGCTATCTTATTCATAGTTAACTCAAATGGTGGAGGTGGCAGCTTCAACTGTAAAACCTGTGAAGGACATCTGTGCAGCAAGACATGTCCATCCTAAATATTTGGTAAGATTGGTTTTCATTGATCTAGAAAGTATTCAGTGCTCAGCTGTGGGGAGAGAACACTACATTAGCAACTGCCTCCACAGCAGAGCACTCTGCATGCAGGTCTTCCACCGAACCCCAGCAGCAAGGGTAGCTGCTCTTTGCTGCACGTTCCTGGAGTTGGGTGCTGCTGCCACATGCCCATTGTGCTCAGGGTGGTGCTCCCCTGCTGGCACGGGGGGAGGCTGCTATCTCACAGCATGCAGAGGGAAAGCAATGCCATGGCTGCTTCCTGTCATCTGCAATTTCACATGTCAGGATTCTTACTAGCCTTTTCAAATAATACCAGGAATACGCGATTGACATCTGAAACAACACATTTGTTCCTAGCAGCAAAGACTAGACCCAGAGTAACTTGTTGTAAAGCTCTGTTTCCACCAGACAGCAATTCATATTGAAGCTTATTAAAGTCATGCGTTCAATTTTTTCATAATTGCCCCCATTCAAACCGTGGAAGGCAGCCAATAAAGCACTAAGTGGAAGTTTCTGTCGGTCCACCTGTCTTTCTGTAGCTAACGAAGTGTGCCGTTTTTTGTCTTGTAGACATTACACAGTTCATTGTCAGAGGAACTTGTTATATATAGACTTAAAATAAATTAGTTTGAGACAAGGCCAAAGCCATTCAGCTATACTTACTTGTATAGCAAGTCATGTATTTATTATACAGAGTGACACATTAATACTTTGTTTGAGTGGAAAGCTTATTCTTAAACAAGAACAGGCAATTCTGGTTCTTGGCCAAATGTATCTGTTAGATGTCCTGCTTGAAAAGGATGACATTTTGAGCAGCATGGGTTTCAGCAAAAGGGCACCCACCCATCTAGACTGTGGGCTCTGCTACTTTGATCAGTTCATCAGTTAGTTGGATGCTCTTCTTCTACAAGGGTTGCTGTGTTTTCAGGCCCTTGTTTTCTGCCAAAGCCCAATTTACAGCTGCGGTTTCCTTTTGCTGCTCTTAAAACCACAGGAAGACATCAGTGATTGCCTCATATTAGCCTGCTTGCAGAAGTGGGGAATTAATTTTTCAAACCTCTAGGAAATCAAAGGGGTTTTTGAGTTTACTACTCCTGATCTCTATGAACAACAGGTACGCAGTTTATCAAACCTGTAATTAATTTGCAGTTGGAAGTGCCTCCAGGGTCAGAAACTTGGCTCCAAGAGAAGCAACACTGGCAAAGTAAAGGAAAAAAAAAATCTCCTGCATTCTATCAGATCAATTCATCTTGAAAATTTTCTTTGCCTGTGAGGAGATTGGCAAAGACAGCTGTTGCATCATCTTGGAAGATGGCCCAAAAAAGGTCTGCAAAAAAAGATCTTGCAATGATTTTATTCTAAGCAGTAAGTTTAGCATCAGGGTTCTGGATTTGCCTTTATTTCTGCTGTAAAATTCAGGTGTGCTGGCATATAGTCATAGAAGGAAATGAGCAAGCCAGCAACTTTGCTTGCTGGCCATTAGCAATGAAATGCTTCTGGATGAGCTAAGATTATTCTTCACTTGAGTGATCTCAGAGTAAGACTGACACCTTGTTTTTGGTGATAACCAAACTGTCAGCACGTGATTTGCTTGTGCAGCCACTCTGTGAGCAGCAAAGTATAATCTCTGGTCAGTCCCAAAGGGGAATAAAACCTGGTCTCCTTGGATCAACTTCAGGCTGCCCCGATTGTTGTTACAGAGAACGTCTCACTTCTATAAACGGCTCTCCTGGAAGGCCTTTTCTGATTCTTTTTCCCTGTTCACTTTCACCCACAGACTCTGTTAACAGACGCTTCTCCCTACAGAGTCTTATCCCTCTTTTAGACCTTTATTTAAAGGCTTTTCAGCAAAAATAATTTTTTAATAACTCGATTCAGATACAAGGATGCAATTCACCTTCCTTTATGCATTGCTAGGTTTTTATTGTTGTTGAGCAGCTTAGGAAAGGCGAAAGATGAAAGGAAGGGTATTGAACAAGTTATCAATGGTTAAATTCTTGCTAAGGCTGCGTGTGCGGCTTGTGTCAGGTGACCAGGCATATGACTAGGTTTTCTGGTTCTAGATGTTTTTACAGGCTGGATTAATTTCTGTGACCTGTTTTTCCATGTTGAACATAAGTGTGATTCAGACAGTGTTAGACCTAATCAGGATTAGCTACTTTGTTGATTTTTGCTTGGAAGGAGGACTGAGGTAACCGTTTACCATTCAGCAGATGGGACAAAACACTGTAGAGTAACTTTACAGAGTTTGTTCCAGCCACTTTTCTGAGCAATGCAGAAATTTGTCTTTTACTCCAATCTGCTGTCTGCCCATTTATGTGGTGTACAGAACAGAAGGAGATGTTATCTCCCATTGCTGCCCACATGAAGATATTCATGTTCCCTTGGAGGATCTGTGTCTCAATATATGCACATTAATTCCTTTGGAAAGTTGGAGAACACCTCCTAATATCTTGATGATTTGTTAAATAATTTGAAGACTCTTCTAAACACACCAATTAAACATTAAAATCTCTTCAGTCTATTCAGGAACTGGAGAATGTACTTCTCACCAAAGCAGTGTAAAGGAGCCTTAGCAGTGTATCTAATTTTAACTGAACAAGGATTATTTGGCCAGAGTTCTTCACACAGCCATACTATTGGGTTCTTTCACCACAATAATGCTTGCTAAGATTGCTGTGTTGTTTTAACCCTTTCGAAGGAAATGCCAGAGCTTTGAGTTTCATTTTCAGCACCTCCCATAATGTATCTCACTGTTTCTGTACACTTAACATGTCTGTTTTTGAGAAGGTATCCACCAGCATCTATTCAGCATAGGAGAACTGGCACTGGGCTTTTGCCTTGAAGATTGCATTTCTGTCAGCGTGTAGGAAACTGAGACAAGAACTGGAGTCTATTTTACAAGATAGAGACACGCATCGCAATATAAAGCTCAACTGGTTAGACTTAGAAGTTTCTCACCCCAAATTATCATTTTTTAAAACTATTTTAAAATTGTTTAATAAACGATCATATTTATATTACAGAATTCCAGTCAAAGGCAGCATTCTGTTGTCATACACAAGTAATCCCAGTGTATTATGAGAAACAAAAGGCATGGTTCTGACTGAGCAGCTCTCCATAGTCCATCTCTCCCTTCTTTTAATGAATAAAAGTGAACCTCTGGATGACAGAAAGGTGGTAATGGAAAAAGAATTCAAATAGCTGTTTTGCTTCTGATCTGTAGAGCATGGAAGTAAATTCCACTGCCAAACACTTGAAACTAACCCCCAAAATAAAAAATTAGAGCCATTCTTTTCTGTTCCTTCACTGCTGTTTTTCACACAATTGGCAACAAGATGTTGAAGTACAGGCAGAATTGTTTTTCAAAAGCAGTAACACTTCCAGGGTGAGCAAGTTTCATTTATAATGCTACTATAATGAGCATTATTCTTACAAACCGCTGTTTTCAAGTTATAAATTTGATTTAAATTTATATAAATGATGGCTTATGTTTGAATTGGTGAATGAAGAGGTGTTCTTTGAGGGTGGTTTTCGGCAATGTTTAAGTCTCATTCTGCAGAGATTTGCTTCAGTCTTCTCACCCTGTGGAGAACAACATTCATACAGCCTTATTCTAGCAGGCCATAGTAATGCAAAGTACAGATCTCTTCAGAGAATAAAGACTCTTGCATAATTTGGTCCCATTTTCAGAGGCAAGTGTTTATGAAAAATAATATATTAAACCATATAACATAAACTTATAAATTCCCTTAAGTCTCCTTGCAGCACTAGGCACTGCAGTCAGTAGCAATTATTTAAGATTTGCTCTGTAGACTTTACGTGAACTCTAAATATTTTTTCTGTATTAACAGCAGAATATCCCACAGAAAGTAGCACGAGACTGACATTTTGAACACTAAATGCTGAAACAAATGCTGGACATCTAATACATTTTAATCTTGAAAAGTTATTTAATACTCTGAAAATGTAAATGAAAAATTTATTTCCGTTGACTTAAATAATGACCCTGCCAGGTGGGCTGAGAGCAGAGGAGATGGGAAAGGAGCGACCAGCAGTTGTTAACATAGTGTGCTATGTGAAGCATGCTGAAGTTACCCTTAAACGTCCAAACTGGAGATGAGACACGCTGCCAGAACTGGGGAGGTTTTCTACAGCTGCCCTGTAGTCTAGCAAAGACTTCATGCATCAGGACTGCCATTTAATTATTGCTAAATTTGTCAAATATTTGAAGCTAATGCTTATAGCTGTTTTACTAGCAAACACAGACATTATTAGCTTGTAGCCATGTTGCACAGCGAGCCACACAGATTTTGAAAGGCATCTTTGAACCTTCTTCAAACTAAACTCAAGAAGTTCTGTGCTAATAGAGTTGAAGCTGCAGTAGGAATGAAAAAACTGATGGTGCACACTGCAACATATCGGTGGGAGATGAGACAAGATTTTTAGCTAGCCTTATATTTTAGCCCACCAGCATTTTAGGTGAGTTAATTCTTTCCCTCCTGGCTGTCTCTTAATAAGAAAGAAGCAAAGTCAGCCTTCATGCAGTAGGATATTTTGAAAAGACTTGAGTGATTGACTGTGGGATTTGCTGCCGAAGGAGAGCTACATGAGAATACTTCCCTCCCTCTCAAAACGCCACTTCTCCGTGATTCCATGGGAAATATTTGGTGTGTCATCCATGATATTTTTTATCCAGCAGGGCTGGCCCCAGCTGTGCCTGAAAGCCTTTTTTCACCCCTGGGATTTAACTGTGGATGTGGAGCAGTGGCCCCCTTGTGTATTAAAAAAAAAAAAAAAAAAAAAAAAAAAAAAAAAAAAAAAAAAAAAAAAAAAAAAAAAAAAAAAAAAAAAAAAGAAGTGTGGTTTGCATTAAGCCTTATTAAAACCCAGGATTACTTTTAAATTAATCATTGACATCTTTGTGAGACCAAAATTTGAGGTCAATCTGTGAAATGGGTGTTTCCCAAATGGTATGGTGCCTACTGGGACAAAGTCAAGTGTCTACAGTGACTTCCTGTGAATCTTCTAAGTGATAACCCCTCAGCATTTCTATGTGTGGGAAAAAAAAAAAGAGGCATTTTTATTTGGCTTTATCTTGTATTTCTTTCCAGTCTAATTTGTGATCTTAATATCCTATTAAAATTTATACATACAATAGGAAATTCCCTATTAACTTTTTCATCATTGTCTTTAATATGTCTCCTAGAAGACTGGGAAGTGATACCGTTGATAGAGCTCATTGAAAAAAGTTAAGACAATTAAAAAGTGTAAGAAAGTACAGATCAGCAGAAAAATGTTTTATTTTAGGCCAAAAGTATTCACGAATTTGAGTTACACTTGGCTAATAGTTTCAACTAAACAGAACTATGTTTTTTGAAAACTCATTCTCAGTAAGATGTAAATATTTTTGTTTCAAAATAACATTTCTGTGTAAATGTTGACCTAGCTCTAAGCAACAAAACAAAATTACAATGATTTCAAGAAGCAGTAAATAATCTAGAAAAGAAACTAAGCCCTTTGGACTGAGCAATATATGTTCAAAGTGACATTTGCAGGTTGGCTGTGACATTATTGGAGGAAGCTTCTATAGCTTATTTAAGCATATTTCCAATTTTTAGTTTTTTGTTTAGTCACCAAATTTGAAAATTCCTATGTGTTCATCTTCAAGCTTGGGCACACTTGTTTTGTTTAAACAAACAAAACCCTAAAACCCCCACCCCAAACCCTGACAACAGACAGAAAGACAGACCATCCAGGGAGAAGTATTACACAGGTGGGAGTGAAAGACACGTAGACAGATATATAAAGCACGTAGTATACGTGTGAAACCAGACCATGGAAATGTTGACTGACTGCTTTTCAAAGTGCCTTAATATTTCCATATGAAGTCCCCTATAAGAGTGTCTTCTCCTCTTAGTCATATGGCAGCATCACTGGTGACACTGGATTCTTCAGGCAAAAGAAACTTGCTGTACTACTTTTCAAAGCTATTTTCAAGTTAAACAAAGCATCTCCCATGCCAGGAATGCAGATCACTTAGTGGCTCTCCTCAAACAGAAACTCCCAGTTGTCTCCTTTGATGAGCACCCTGAAGGAGTGGGGGAACACTTGCTTTATAAACAAACATGGCCCAGGGAGGCCCGTCTGCAGGCTTGCAAAAATAATGTATGCAGAGGCGAGGAAGTTTACATCTCCTTCGGCCTCTGGGTTGTGTCACAAAGCTGCTAGTTGAAAAGAGCAAATATACTGTGGCCCAAAACATGTGTACCTGGAATGGGAGGATGCATAGGTTGCGCTGTAGGCAGCTTTTTGTGGTGAAAAAAGATTTCTGCTGATGTCCTGTGGACCACACTGGCCAAAGAGCGTTGCTGTATCTGGTTTTGGCAGCAGGCATCAAAACAGTATGCGGGGTTTGAGCGTTTCAAATATTGAGTCCTATTTGCAAAACGCAAACAGGGAAGGAGACGTTTGCTTCTAATTCATACCTTTATGAACCACAAAGTGCAAGAAGTGAAGAGTGTATCCAAACCATGGGAGCACAGTGTGTGTCACCTCTCCTTTACTGCCCAAATGTTACTTGTGTGCGCGGTGTCTGTAGACAAAGAGGAGTGGAAAGTGCTTTAGAAATATTTAGGTATTTTGGAAAGATTAGTCCAGAGGATTATTCTTCATGTCTGAAATATCTGCCTGAGTTATGCGGGAGAAAACTTCAAGGACTAGGTTTTGATGGCTAAAATGAAAGGAGAGGAGGCCTACCCAAAAATCTGTCAATGTCTGTTATTCTTTGTTTACAGCTTAAATCAGATGTAAATCTGATCCTCAGGGATTATTTAGGTTTAGATTTCCACTGTTTATTTTTCTTTAACAATAATTTCTACAGTTTAGGGAAGTCCCAGCACATGTGGTTTGGGACTGGAAGATGAAGAGGTCTCTCAACCAATGGCCTAGAAAATTAGGAGGGGGAAAAACACCTGCACATCCTCCCTGGCCGAGGAATTTTGAAAGGAGTGTTTCTTTTGGCAAGAATAGCTCCCTAGTTGGGGTCAGTGGGGAAGTGGAGTCCTTTGTCCATAACCTAACTGCTGGGGGTGGGGGCTGAAAACTTTGTTAGCAGGACTAATTGCTCGAGTGCGTTGTCCTCCATCCATTCTCCTTGAATGAACCACTGGGAACTTTTTATTGAGATGAAGCTGAGTGCCAGCCTCCTAAAATCTCATGGCTAGCTTTGTTGAGAAAAGGTTGGCCCCCACCTGTCAGACCGTCCTGTGATGTCATTTGGTAGATTTTGGTGGTCCTCAGCTCAGGCGGGTTGGAAGGAGTATTGAGCTGACTTTCTTCCAGAAAGGGTGGCAGGGCCAGAAAGGAGGCTGTGGTGGGATAATGTATGTTTGCTGTCAGGCAAATTAAACAATGGGTGTAGCATATTGACACACTGGAAAATTAGGAGGTAGAAATTCTTTGGGAGATGGGGAGAAGATGTTTCTAAGGGAAATTTTCTAGTGCATCTGTTCTATAGTTCTCTCTACATCTCGAAGATGGATGACTCCTGGTTGATTTTCAGTGTGCAACTTCTTTTTTCTTGTTCACATATTTAGTTTGAAAGGTCTCTAAAGTAAGCATACAAAAAAAAAAGACTCTATTTTACTGGACATTTTTGGACTTGTGTAAGAAATGGAACATACAAAGTCATTTGGTTATGCTGTTTTCTTGTGAGCATGGCTGAATAGCGTTTGGGTTTTTTTTTTTGTTATTTTAACTTGGCAGTATTTTAACTTGAGCTATTCTAATACCATGATCTATATGAAGTACATGTGGTCCTTGCTAGAAGCGTGCTGAGCCCCATTTTGCCACCATTGTTATGGCCAGAAAGTGATTTTGACTTTAGCAGAAACACTCCTGAGAGTGCTAAGAAGGAGCAATTTTGCGGGAAAAGAAAAAGGTGGTTTTAATAAAACACTTGATTGATATTATTGCAGGATCTGAAAACATTTTATACTAGTGAAGGGAACCAGAAATATGATGCTAGAATACTGTTGTTCCTAATAATCTCTTTCTAAAGGGGTGTGAGGTTTTAAAGTCAAGGGTTTTAACTTCTTCCCAAGGCTCCTTAGTATTTCATGGACTGCAGAATAATGAGTGTGAAATCCAAAAGGGACCCTGTAGATTTGTTGTAGTGCTGGGCTTGGTTTCACCTTCATACCTTCATTTTTAACTCATTTTATTTTCAGTTGGGAACTAAGGTCTACATGAGAAACAGGGAATTACTTCAGTACGTAAATTTTTTAATTGACTTTCTTTAACTGACAGGAAGCAAGAGGAATTCTGCACGTGAGATCTTGCCTTGTAATCCTAAACCCATTGGAGGTGATGGTAAAACTAACTACAGTTGCAGGAAAGCTGGGAGTTTGTTCTCTAGCTGTAGAGTTTTTGAAGAGGTGAAGATCTGAGATCATGTCCTGTATTAGAGATGTACAAACAATTTGCAGAAATCACTGCTTCCCTCCTGAAACGTAGGCAGCTTTGGAATTGAATATGCTCAATTTAATAACTCACATCGACAGTGCTGTTGAGGATAAAACTGAAGAAGTATGATTCTTTTTATCCGGAGTGTATCACATCCTACTGAAACCACAGCCAGCAGGATGTAGAATAAATTATAAAGTGCTAATTCAGTTATTTTTGTATTTAACTCTTCCTCTTTTGGGTACTTTTTCATGGATATCCATCACCCTTCTTTAAGTGTAGCTTGCCAGGTTTGTTGTTTCATGACAATTACTTTTCATATAATAAATTCTGTTGCTGAGTGACAAAAATATGTAGTTGATTGTAAAAGAAAATATTTTTTTCTCTCAGAGTGTATTCTGGACTTTTCTGAACATAAATTTATTAACCTCATTCTTTCGAGTAGTTACTAAAAGGTTTGGTTTTGCTGTTTTTTAGGTTAGGTGGCTAAGATTTAGTACAGAAGTAGTATGTATAGCCTACCAACACTTTCACAATCTCTAGGCTTGATGTTGAGCTGAATGTATGTCTCATGTTAGGAGTCAGGGTTTAAAACTTTGATTTTAAGCCAGGTTCCAAGATAAAGCCAACAGAGTCCCCATGACATCTCCTCCCCAGTAGTGTTCCCTCTGAATTTTCTTGGTACAACCCAACAGCTGGAATGCATTCTTTGCAGCTCAGGTCCTAAAGAGGATCCTACAACCTCAGCTCACTATCAG
Organism: Buceros rhinoceros silvestris; assembly: GCF_000710305.1. Lineage (NCBI taxonomy): Eukaryota > Metazoa > Chordata > Aves > Bucerotiformes > Bucerotidae > Buceros > Buceros rhinoceros. The sequence continues at coordinate 51,483 of NW_010391060.1, read as the reverse complement.
TTTGACAAACATTAGTCATAGTTGCAGCTGATTTTCCGATTTACATTCTTGGTTTTGTGCCATCCGTGTTATGTGTCAGTTTTGCCAGTGAGCAGCATATGCGTTGCAGATATACGGACCTGTAAGTGCAGTATTCTAAAGAAATAATTTTTGAGAAAGATTAGTTACTTACTTATGACCTAACTATGGTATATTTTACAGAAGAAAATTATTAAAACAGATGTATTTTCTGATGTTGCTCATATTTAAGTGTTTACATTGATTTTCTGCTGAATGTATTACTAAATTTTTTAATTGTGTTTCCTTGGGCATGGTGGTAACTTAGGGCAAAAACCATGAACTCTGTGTTAGGGCAAATCAACTGGCTTTTTTCTGAAGAATGTTTCCACAGGCTGGGTGTGAAGTTCAGCCTGGTTCTTTAGCTCACAGACTATTTCTGCGCTATTTCTTATTACATGTAGGGAAGTGTGTGGATGTCTTAGTTAGCACATCTGTCCTTAAAAATTGGTTTAACCCTTTCATACAATCACAGAATCATTTTGGTTGGAAGAGACCTTAAAGATCCGAATCTAAGCGTTAACCCAGCACTGCCAGGTCACCACTAAGGTATGTCCCTAAGCACGACATCTACACAAGTTTTAAATACCTCCAGGGATGAGGACTCCACCACTTCCCCGAGCAGCCTGTTCCAACGCTTTACAACTCTTTCTGTAAAGAAATTTTTTGTAATATCCAGCCTAAACCTCCTCTTGTGCATCTTGAGGCCATTTCTTCTCATCCTGTCACTTGTTACATGAGTGAATAGACCAACTTAAGGCCACTTCTGCTTATCCTGTCATTCATAACATGGGAAAAGAGACCGACCCCCCCCTCACTACAACCTCCTTTCAGGTAGTTGTAGAGAGTGATAAGGTCTCCCCTCAGCCTCCTTTTCTCCGGGCCAAACAACCCCAGTTCCCTCAGCTGCTCCTCATAGGACTTGTGCCCTAGACCCTTTACCAGTTTCATTGCTCTTCTCTGGACACGCTCCAGCACCTCAATGTCCTTGCTGTAGTGAGGGGCCCAAAAGTGAACACAGGATTTGAGGAGTGGCCACACCAGTGCTGAGTACAGGGGGACAATCACTTCCCTACTCCTGCTGGAGTAAGGTATTATTTCTGATACAAGGCAGGATGCCATTTGCCTTCTGGGCCCACTGCTGGCTCATCTTCAGCTGGCTATGGACCAGCACCCCCAGGTCCTTTTCTCCTGTGCAGTTCTCCAGCCACTCTTCTCCAAGCCTTTAGTGTTGCAGGGGGTTGTTGTGACCCAAGTGCAGGACCCAGCACCTGGCCTTATTGAACCCCATACCACTGGCCTTGACCCATTGAACCAGCCTGTCAAGATCTCTCTGTAGAGCCTCTCGACCTTCTAGCATATTGACACACCCACCTAACTTGGTGTCATCTGCAAACTTACTGAGGGTGCACTCGATCCCCTCATCCAGATCATTGATGAAGATGTTAAAGAAAACAGGCCGTAATACTCAGCCCTGGGGAATGCCACTTGTGACCAGTCACCAAGTGGATTGATCTCCATTCACCACCACTCTTTGGGCCTGGCCATGCAGCCAGTTTTTATCCACTGAAGAGTACAATCATACAAGCCATGACCATCCAGTTTCTCCAGGAGAATGCTGGGGGAAAGTGTCAGAAGTTTTACTAAAGTCTATGTAGATAAAGTCTATGAGCCTTTCCCTCATCCAGTAAGCTTGTCATCTTGTCATAGAAGAAGATCATGTTCCCTTCTCCATCTTGCTGCAACTTAGTGATTCTGGTTGTTTTATGTGGCATTGTCCCGACCCAGGAAAGGGCTTTAGAAAATCATTCCTCTATTGCAGAGTAGGGAATTAATGTAGCAGTGGTGCATTAAAAGAACAGCAGTAAGAAATACAAGTTGGGAGGAAGTTAATTTCAGAGGACTTTAGAGGAAAATAATATTCCCGGTGCATATTTGCAGAATATCCCAATACTTTTCCTTAGTTAAGGTCAGACCAGTAGTTGGGCTGTGTAGCACGGAAACAACCTCTTATTTGTCAGAGACTTGACCACCAACACATTCTTTAAGAATTCTGCTATTTTATAGAAGAAAGCTGACTTCTTATGTTTTTTTACCCTAGATTTGGCATCTATTCTGTTACATACTCTGATGGAAAATGTTGCACAATTTGTGCATTTAGTTATGTTAACAGTCTTTATAGTGAGTTACAGTATATTACACTAATGAAGAAGTCTAATTTTACATCTTTACCTAGCTATAAAATAAACTATTTCATACAAATGAAAAGTTGAAAGCTTGGGAAAATATTTTTCTTTCTCTCTGAAATTACCCAGCATCTCGGCTTGAAACATATTTGCTGTAGGCCCCTTGTTCTTATGGAGTATTTTTAGAGAATGACTTGAGCTGAAAGAAATGAAAGTTCATCTGGATGACAATATTCAGCTCTTTAAAATAGCTGAAAAGCAGAAAAGAAAAAGGAAAATCTAGTTTTGATTTTTTTAAAATTCCTATCAGTGTGCATAAGTACTTCCTTGCTGATTTCATGTGAGGGCTCTAGAAGACCCACACTATTGTACTTTGTTAACATAAGTTGTAACTTCTTGCTGACTTTTGCTGAAGTCAAAATTAAATTTTAACGGGCTAATGGAAGCTTGTTTAGATAGAATATGTATTTTATATATCTTGTAAGTATATAAGATATATATTTTTTAAATTTATTTGTATTTCTTTTGAAAAATCCCCACCAGCTGGAGTTGAATTCGCCAAAGATTGTTGATGCATGGCTTGCCTTCTCCCAGTGCTTTTGCTTCCATTTTCTTTTTTCCAATGTCCTTATTCCTGGCAATCCCTTTTGGGCATTTGTACATTGAACAGCAGGCAAAAGAATCACTGGAAAATACAACACTGTTTCGTTTGGCGTTTTCCTCAGAACAAGCAACTTACGGTACAAGTGGTTTTATTTGTTAGTAGAGCCTGTGGTTAGGATAGGCAGGGA
>NW_010391060.1:34924-48352 GCF_000710305.1 Buceros rhinoceros silvestris | reverse complement strand
GGCAGGTATCGTCTGGCTCCATCTCCTTTCTGTATGTTGTTACCCTCTGCTGCATTTGGAGTTCCAGGCTGTGCAGGACAATCCGGATGGAGCAGGGGAAGAAGGAATGCCTGCTGATGGTATTCTTGTGCTGGTGCTGAAATGATTTTCATCTGCAAAACAGAAATGATTTTAAAATGATGTTATTTCTTGCATCAATGATTTGCAGATGGGCAACATGCATCATGGCGCATCTGGGATAAGGTCACGTAGGTAGTCATCACTTTTATTCTCTGCATGTTGTAATCTCATTTTTATGTTATGCTGCCTTGCAGGATGCTTGAATGCAGGCCAGCTCTTTTTTGGGCTCCACGATAAAGCCAGGTGAAAGCACGTTCAAAACTTTTGAACATTTTATTGGCACTGGCCATTCATGTTAAGAGAACAAAGTCAGTGTGATGCCACTGAAGGCAAAAGGGAAATCGTCTAGGGAAGAGTACAAGGCCATTTCAGGAACGTGAAGAATTGCAGGTCCAGGAAAACGCCTGATTTAGGAATACTGTCCTGTTAATTCACTTGGACTTGCCTGCTTGCTGAGCTGGAGTTGCTCATATAAATCTATGAAATCCTGTTTGAGGTGGTCTTTTTGTATTTTCTTATGGGAACAGAACCTCTCTCTCTTAATCTCTGTGCCATAGTCTTTAGGATATAACTACCGTAGGATGAAACTGAATATTTTTATTGCTCTATTGTGTAGTGCCGGTGGATCTGAACAGGAGAAATGATACCAGGGAGAGCATAGAAGGAGTTTCTTTTCTTTTTCAGATGGGCGTAAGGGAGTTCAATATTACCAGAAAAGCTGCTTTGAACAGTGCTGATAAAGAAGAGGTTTAATGAGGCTGGGGCTGTTTGCAGAAAATTAGTCCGCATTAGGGTAATATTCCTTCAGGGAGCATTTATAATGCCTGCAGGAATGTGGGGAGAGCAGATCAGATTCCGGTGCAACCTTGCAAGCTTTCAGCTGCCGACACGCCGTGCACCTGCGTGTTCCCTTGCCTGACCTCAGAGCTGTCTTGAAAAGCTCTGGCATCTGGAAGTGCAAGAAAAGAGCAGGTTCTAATTTTTGTGGAGGGGAAAAAAATTCCATCGTTTTCTTGACGCTTAGAATGCCTCGTAGTTTACATCGTTTTAAAGGATGCTGGAAAATATTTTGTGGGTGTGCTTTCTAGTGGTTCTGGGTTGTGTTTTTTTGCTTTTAATTTTATTAAACTAGTATTTGAAAGATCTCATAGAGACATGTCCAAATAGATGAATAATACTCAGTTAAAAACATGGTTAGGTGGCAAGACTAGAGAAAATAATTTCATACTCTTTTGCTTATCTCAGTGAGAAAGTTCTCCCTAGCAAGTGCAGATTCAGGAGTGATGGCTTCGGCATTTTATCGCTTCCACAGAGGTCTGGGATAGCACCTCATTTTCAAACTGTAGCAATGCGGAGATAAAATGTAAATACTGCTGTACAAGATTTGCCACTGCATAACGTTATACTGCGTAACTGGTGTCTGTGGTAGTAACTTGCGAATCGTAAGTGCATGTAATTTACGTTGCTCGGAATTAACTGTTTTGTAATTACACTTTGATTTGTATTCCTTTCTCAGACATCATGGGCTGGTTAAGCTTGCTGCTTATGAACTTCCATATCAGTAATTTCGTGGTGTAAAATTGTGCTTATTAAATGCACAGATTTTCCTTTTTGGATTTTAAAAGTCACTTGCTTTGGCATCTGTAGGTTATTTCTTGCAATCTACTTAATTGAGTAGCTTCCCTGTTTATCTTAAAAAGCAGATAAATGGCTTTCAGAGCAGTGTTTATAGCTTAATAGTTCCTGAAATAAGAGTCAACACTATCTGCTAGACTCTTCTAGCCATAACTAATGATCCCTCTGCTTACACTGTTGAGCAAGGCAGGAGACACTGAACTCTGCAGAGAGCAAGGGCCCTGTGCAGTGGGAGGATAGTTTGTATGTGATGGCGCCTAGTAGACAACGCTTTCATGGCTCAGTAGTGTTAATTGGGAACCGAAATCTCTCCTTGGCCACCTCTAACCTCCTATCGCTAAACTCTCCTTCTACAAATATGGATACAAACCCGAGAGTGAGTTGAGAGCACACAGTAGTCTCACTTGCCTCAGAATTTAAAGTAAATTTAAAAAGTAAATAAAGTAAATAATATCAATCCACTCTTGTATTTGGTTCAGTTTTGGCCATTGAAGCACATTTTACAACATGCAATCTCTTCTGAAATTTGGGATATTTTTAATATCCCAAACATCACTGGCAGGCAGAGAGGCATCATGTTGCGGCCTGAAAGAGGATGTGAAAATAATTAGGCAGCTGGCAATTACTGTATTTTGTCCTAGGACTTTTTAAGTGATATTTTAATGTATTAATGAAAGTAAGATGCCTTTTTAATATATTCCTGGCAAGTCCTTTGGCTTGGTTCCTGAATGAAGAGTGGCAGGCTTTCCTTTGTAATACAGTTAAGTGCATGCTTCAGGAAGAGAGAGGGGAAAGAAAGAAAAAAGGAGATTTACCACCCATGAGAAATGCTGTATTATTATTACTGTGGGAACAAAAGTCGCTTGTGTGTCCATGAAATTTAAATAACATGGGGAGCCACAATGCCTCATGGTGTTAAGCATTAATATTCTTCTATACTTCAGTCAGCTTGTCAATACAATCTTTTCCATCAGATTTTTTAACTTGCAGGAACAATATGTATTGGAAATTGCAAATATAGGTGTTGTGAGATGGGTATCGTCCTTTAAGTATGTCAGCCAGGACAGTGTTCTGGTTTCAAATAGGCAGTCCAACTGTCCAGACAGCTTTTGCTGGCTTTAGGTGAATTTTAGCTAGTGATATACAAAGCAGTCTCTGTACCTAATTCCTGTGTCTCCACAGCCATCTAGTCCACTGTTTTGAAAAGCTAATTAAATGTAAACTTTTAGGTGGGTGACTGGTTGTAAATGGAACTGTATATGAAAGCTGCTCCTACTTAAAAAAACTTATATTGGTCTTGTTTATGCTTCAGCTTCAGTGTTTTCATTTTTTTTCCCTGAGCTTTCACATTATCTTAAAAGTAGGTTTTGAGCTTTGTATTGGCTGGGGAACAGCAGGCTGGTACAGAGCACAGTCTGGGTAACACCACGTACAGTGCAAAGGCCACACTGAACAAAGGAAGCAAATTCAAAACACTGTCTACAGCTCTGAATATGTTTTTATTGGATGTTCTCTTGAATGAAGGGAGACACAAGATAGAATAAGCAGCATACCCTCAGAGAGCTGAAGAGGAGAAATGTGATGGCTGCCAGAAGCACCACCATGCAGCGGTGTTCTCTAAAGTAGGGATGCAGCAGAAATAGTATGGAGGACGTAAAATTCAACTGTTGCCTCTGCTAGTATCAAATAGCTTTAAAAGACACGAGTGAGACTCCAAAAAGGAAAGTAAGTATTTGCAAAGACAATACATGCAAATTTTTTAAAAGAAGAAATTCGAAGCAAGTTTTTTATTTTGATGTTGTATAAAGTCTTGTATCTTACCTTTTTATCTGTAGATCAAATCAAGTATCCAGATACCTGTCTTTGGTTATTGCACTAGGAATCATACTGGTCTCTATCAGCATCCTGAAGAGTCAGCCCTTCTGTACCAAATCAGTTGAAAGTTCATATAGTTCCAGATCAGTTTTGAGCATTTTCTCTTAGGAATATAGCTCTTACTTCTTTAGAAATAATCCCATTGGTAAACATCAGCAGCAATAAACCTTCCAACAAGAAATTGGATACATAGTTCTGCATGTGCAGATATCTCTTATTTTCATTACCAGTTTCCAAATGTGGAACTAGATTAGGTAATGATGGAGCAGAAACTGAGGTATCATTTTGTAGAGAAAAACATTTAAGTACAAAATGCAGTGAACGTGTTCTGACTGCAATGTCTGATGTTTCAGCTTAATATTGGAAAGAAAAAAAAGCTGATTAGTAACAGTTATCTATAGGTCATCTCTAACAGTTATATACTAGCATGGAAATTACGTGAAGGGGGTGTGATGTATTAAATGACCACGTTACCTGTAATAAATGTCAATTACCAATTACTTTTCCTTGCATTAAAGTTACAAGCTAACTAAATTATTTCAAGGATTCAAAATAATAATCTATGGAGTTTTTTTAAAATAATATTATTTTGTTATATGTCTGTGTGGATCACAGTTACAGGGATTTTTTAGCAGTGGTTAATCAACTTGTAAGACAATTACCAGGATAATTAATTCCTCTCAACTCTTATGTCTCTACTTTGGAGTGAAATTCTTGCTATCTTTCCATTATGGGACCAAATTTTGCTGCTCTTTGCATGTAGTTTTTGTTGAGTTTCCTATATTTTTTTGTGACATGCAGTGGTAGTGAGTCGATGAGCTCTTTGGTGGCCCTTTCTCTGAAAAAACCCCACAAATTGCTGTTGTATGCCGTCTCGTAGCAGTCTGTGCACTATGGGCATTTTTTGTTTTGTCTATAGAGTAAACAAGAGGAAGCCTAAAAAACACTGAAACCTTCTTGCGATTGCGCTCATTGGAAAACGTGCGTTGAGTTGGATAAGGGAGAGGCAGGCTGCTGTGGTGTACCCTGTATTGCAGGTAGACCCACTTTAAAGAACGGTGGGGAGCTGAAAGCTCCAGCTTGTGCTCCGGTATGTGCATTTCACATACTGACCTTGGAAGCCACTGACAACCATCTGGAAATAGTTACAAATTCTGTATTGCTCAGAATCTTTAATGGTAATTCCAGGATTTTCGTTTTTCTTCCACCTTTCTACTGTCATATCCTATGTAGCCTGACTATTGCTTTATGCCTGGCTGTAATAGTATTGTTTGCCAGCTTACAGTCAAAGGGAGTACAGAGAAAAACAGCTGAGCTGTATTAGGCAGAGGCAGTCTGGACTACGTTTCTTTAGTGCTGAGTAACGCGCCACAGGTGCAGGATTAGCCTAGCGTATGGTGCTCTGTTTGCTTAGTGGAGCCCCCCGAGCCGCCCTCTGCTCCTCACATGACTCTTATCTTTGGGGAATCTGGCATCGACATAGCAAGCCTGTGGAAACCCAGTGTAAGTAAAAGCCTTGGCTTTTCAGCTCAGAAAGTACTTGTGCTTTATTCCCATCTGTTTTTTCCCTTTTTCATCTTTTTTCTTTTGTTTTCTTTTTGATGTTTTTTGTAAAGCCTGGTTTGAGTGGAGCACTAAGGAGGCTGAAAAAACCCAAAAGCCTGGTTTGAGCAGAGCTCTAAAGAGACTGAAAAAACCAAACCAAACTAATCAAGTTCAGTGGGTTTTGCAGAAAGGTCAAGGAGGGAAACGCACGAGTGAAAAGAAAGCAGCATCGCTGACCGATGGTGAGCTGCAGGGCTCGTGACATGCTTGCCTTTGAAGCTTCAGTTCTTGGTGGCGGGGGACACACACTGGAGATTTCCTATTCACTCGCTTGGAGGGTGGGTCACAGTTTGTATGGTGTCAGGGGTCTGCGGAGAGCCTTTAGGTGCATTTTGGTTAGTTTAGTTTTAAAGGAGAAAGGCGGTAGATTTACAGACAAAGTACTGCAGATAAAATAAAAGACTTCCTATTCACTCTTTCTTTTTTTTTTTGTGAGGAATGAGGAAAAAAAAAGAAATTTTTAAGAAGACTTGGTAGTTGGCGTTCAGTCTGACAATGAATTTAAAAGGATGTTTCTCTTTTTCCCCTGAAATGTGCTTTTGTATTAATCTTTGGGTTTGAAGTTAATTTAAAAAAATAATTTTTTTTAGCAATATTAGAGCAATTTTGATGCCAGGATGAATTACAGAGTTGGGAGTGGTTCTAGCCTTAGCAATAGATGCCTTTCTGTCTAATTTTAAAAGTATGTTGGCAATATATAGTGCATGTGTATGTCACTAATGTTTGCTAAACTGCTGCATCTGTTCTGTGCATTTTAAATACTAGTTAATTGGACAAATAGCCAAATAATAATAATAAAAATTTACTTTCTCTCCTAAAATCACTGTTCTCTCCTTTCATCACTGTTCGTGTATTACTGGGTGCTGAAAAAGAAGCAGTTTATGTTTGACCGGAATTGTTTGTTGCTTGATACTCTGTAAGAGAATGTTTGAGAAGAGAAAGGTGGTCACGCAGCTCTTGAAAACTTCTGGTCAAGGAGAAGAGCACATGGGATACAAGTTTTAAGAGTGTTTGCAGTTCTCTTTTCTTTCTTAGACTTTGCGGTGCTTTATGAAGTGCATTTATGAAGATGCAGCGATATAACATTGGACAAAAACAAAGCAAGCAAACCCGGTTGGGCTGACAGCTATTTCCATCTCTTCCAGAGAAGGGAGTGGGTGGGGGAGCATGGCAGCCTGCCAGCAGGTGGTTTGGCGGGAGTGTCATTGGGCGCGGGTGGCATGTGCCTCCTTCCCACCCAGACACGAGCTCAGCAGATGCTCTGAAGCTTTCAGACAGGGAAATGCTTTTAGACTTCTCGAACACTTCAGGAAAACCATAGCGCTTATGTCTGCGGTCAGAACTGATTATTGTTGTTCCACGCATGCAATTAATTTTGGTTTGCAATAAGGATGCTTTCTTCCCTCTTTAAATGGTTTTGTTTGTTTTCTGCCAAAGTGAATAAGTCAGTGACACTTTCTGTTGCGTTTGGCCATGTTTGCAGAAGATAAGATTTGGGCCTCAGCCCTCCTTTCCGAACACAAAGATCTTCTTCATCGCGTACGATTTCTACACATGCAGTTAAAACCCCTGCTCAGCATGCGTAGTGAGGCCAACAGTAGCAGCAGTCAGTTCAGTTCAGTCCCTTCCTTGGCAGCTGAACAGAGCAAGGATTTATACTGTCACTTACTCAGTTACTTAAAACGCTGCTTGGCCTGGTGACCTGGCAGGGTGACGTTTGCCTCCAGGAAGAAAAATTCTTGCAGATCCTTGAGGGCTTCATCAGCAACAGTTAGTTTCTGATTGTGTTGTAAACATGTGGGATTGAGGGATGCTGATATCATCTGTTCATGAAAAATGATCAAAATACACTAGTGATTTTTTTCAGACACTAAATAATCTGTCTTGTGGAAGATAGACAAGCACTGGAGGAAAAGTGGGGAGGGGAGTTGGTATGAAGCATCGTCATTCCCATGATTTGGGAAACATTTTTGATAAGTTCATTGATACACCATGTTTAAAGAAACTTATATATGTATGGCTATAGAATTTGTGAAAAGCCATTAAAAATATAGTGTGCTTATGCCATAAGATAGCTGTATGACACCTTTGTTTTTGTGAGTATCAAAGCTGTGTAATTTATTCTTACGAGAAGTGAGAGGGAACAACTCCAGTGTAGCAGGATTGAGAAAGGAGTTAGTGATTTATGAAGTGGGTTGCTCTTTAGCCTGAGCTGTGGATTGGTAGCATGTACTCAGGAAGAACTAAACCGGTCAGGGCACCTTAGAAGGGCACTGACACCTTCGGATAATACTGGCATTGTTTTCGGCAAGCATGGCATATGCACGTGCTGGGAATATTTTAATATAGAGGTGCAGTCTTTGATGTTGGGATGAGAATGGTTACCTGATATTTTTATCATCCAGGCACTACTTTTGACTTGACTACTAGCATGGTGCTCTTGGGTTTCTTTTCATTGGGCAGGGGACCAGGAGCAACAATGATTTATTAAACATATCTAAGAAAGGCAAAGGGTCAAAGCTGCCTATTGCTGTTTCTTTGAGATGCCATTGTCTGAATGTCTCAATCTAAATATCACCTGAAATGATAACAAATAAAAATCTACAGCTTAGCCATTTCAATCTTTGCTGCTTTCCTAAAGATTGGATAGCAAAGCATAGTTTAGTAGTAATGGTATCACACTGCATTGCTTTCCACCTGTATTTTCTTTTCCCCCGTTCCAAGTGTTCAGGGGAGTTTTCAAGATTGCTTCTAGTGATGTTTGCATAATCTCCTGATGGTGGCATTCGATGTTTGCTGCTTGGAACTGCAATTGTATGTGGGATTTGCAGCTTAAAAGCAGAAATAACTAGCTTTCAAGGTTAACAGCAATCTTCTTATCTTTCTTTATATAAAAATTTTCTTAATGAAGAGTGTGTTGCAGGCTCTGACGTTAGTAGGTTTATCTCCAGAATGTTTGTTTCACATCTTTGTACCTGAGCTTCCATTCCCTGTTTCGATCAGGTGATGCTCACAGCTGGGAGATGGGGGTTTGCAGCTGGCATACTTTCATGAGTTTTGATTCCATCTAGCTAGACATTTCCCATAGTCAGTTATGTTTTATGTGTAAGGAATACTATAAGTTTGATGAAGACAGGAGACTATCCTTTAATGTGCCTTTGTACAGTAGCTTATTTTGTATCTGAAGCTATCCTGTAAAGTAAATGTATGAAGCAGTATTTAAAGTAATGCCACCATGGAAAACACAGATTTCTGCATGTTGTCTCACAAAGGTAGGCTAGTGTGCCTTTGAAATAAATATTCTTTTCTAATTATTTTGTGTTACCTGAAATACTAAGACTTTGGGAAGATCAGAAAAAGTCAGATCTAGCTGCACCTGCATCTCCTTTGTTGTTTTTGTTTGTTTGTTTTTGTTTTTTCCCTAAGTGATGCTCTGTTATTACTCAAAATCCTTCTGGGGATGAAGTCAGAAGTCAATCATTCTCAGATCGGACCTTGGATCCCAACCTTAGTATTCCTGAAATATTTGCATCTCACTGTTCCGGTTTTATTACCTGTTACCCTCATACATGCATCAAACAGTAGTGCTTTTACACAAATGTTTGCAAAATGCTCATTTATTTTTAATGGTACAAGAACACACAGATCGGAATAGTGGTAGCTCCAACACCTTTGCTCTGCAAAATGTGGCTCTCAAAGAGATTAGAAATAAAGAAAATGTGTTGATTTCTTAGGGAGACTTGGATGAAATACCTTTTAATTAATCTTTCTAAATATTAGAAACTTATATTTTAAAACCTTTTTCTTGTATAAATGGAACATTTATAGGTGGAACCAAAGGTCATAGAAGGTAGAATTAAGTGACAGATTCAACAGTTAGAGAATCTTTATTAGTGGGGAATTACAGTGGGTAGGGGTGGAATTCACTGAGTCCAAGCTGGTAGACTAAAGCACTGTGCATGTACTTTCCTTTGGAAATTCTAAAGAAGTCTTTCTTTTGTGCTTTTTTTTTTTTTATTGTTGGTACACTGTCTCATGAAATGCTATGAAAAATATGCCAACCAGTTCTCAATTTCCAAATGAAAAATATGTCAAAGATTAACTGTGGATAGCAGAAATGAGAGGAAACCAGGAAAAAGTTACACTCAAGCTGTGGTGTAATGGTGGACAGCAAGTTACATGTGTGTTTTTCATGGACTATGACACCAGAGGAGCCTTCGCATTTTTAAATTGTGAGTAGTATGGTACGAGTATTAATTCTAAGGGTCTTAACTCAGTGACTTTGTCACAGCTTGTTATGTTCCATGCTGAACTTAACTAATTCAGCTAATAATGTCCATGTGTGATTAAAATGGTTTAAACAGGCTTTTTGGAGAAGGGTGCTTATCCTTTTCAAACCAAATGCAAAAGCAATTTCTAAAAAGTAAACACATAATTTAAAGTAGTGCCATATATTGCTATATTGGCACTCGGTGGCAATATACAGTTTTTAAGTAAACTGACTTGAGAGATTGTTTAAATTTACATCAGATTGTAAACTTTGATTTTTTGCATCATGAATAGGAGCAAAACCACCTCAAATTTTGAAATATAAGGAGCAATGTGTAGGTTCTCTGTGCTTTGGTTTACAGGAAATCCAGCATAGGTGGGAAATGAAGCAAATCGTGCATGATACAATTTTTTAGTATGCCGATTTATTACAGTGGATCTATATCAGGGTACAGCTATTTTCAAACACTATTGGATAGCAACCTCAGTTTGGGCTCACAGTTTAGGCAATCCAGCCAGACCCTGAAAATGAGAGCACGTTATTTTCATTTTTCTGGTGTGTTTATACCAGATTTTGTTTATTATGGTTTTGGATCAAAAACATGCAGGTCTCAGCACCTGACCTTTCCTTGAGTTTTATGGTAGCCTGGAATATCCTGCAAAGAGAAACTGTCATGATCCATTTTTCTTTCTCTGTCATATGGTTGTTGCCAATAAAAAGTGTTTTACTGTAACCTCTGGACTGTTTTACACAGCAGATCAGGCTGAGTTAAGAGATGTAATTTATTTCAACTTCTTTAACTAACTGTGCTGTGTTTTCATTGCTGACTATTTGCCAAAAAATATCCCATGGAAATTCTTTTATCTGATGACTGTAAAATACAGTGATTTAGCAGTTAGTTATTTCCCTTTCTCTTAAACCACTCATGGTGGTGGTGTAACCCAAGGAGGAAGTCATCAGGCTGTAGTTGATGATGTAGTATAGGAAACTCTAGCAGGATAGTACATTATAGTTTTGTATTTTAATAAAAGTGTGATTTGAGGGGAAGCACACTAACTGTATAGGCTAGTGCAGGGTATAGATGAAGTAACCTTGTGGTTTAAAATTTCCAATGGCGGTTTTATCAAGTTGACTGATTTTCTTTTGAGTTTTGGGTGTTTGGTGGACTTTTTTTTAATTACTGCAGACACTTTTGTATGAGCGTACTTAATTTCCAGTCCAAGGTAGCATCTGAAACAGCCATTTCATGATGTGCAAATCTTCCTAAGTGAGCACCTTCTCTGAAGCAGTAAGCGTTGCTCCCCATCAGTGGGTGCTGTTGCTAGCCAAACGTTGTTATTGGCCTGGGAAATTGAATGGATGGTAGCGCATTAACCTGAAGTTTCAAGTACCCCAGACAGAAACAGGAGTGAGCGCAGGACTCTGATACTTCTTTTCTGAACGGATTTTATATGGCCATTAGCATCTGTTTTGGGAAGGAGCAAGTCTGGCTTTTACTCCTGACAAACCCATGCAGGCTCATAGGAGATCTGCTTTTTCACTGCTTAGATGGCACATAAATCACACAGCTGTGGCACAGAAATCAATCTGTTAAGATAACTATTGCTAATTATTCATCCTCTGGGAACAGGATAGCTGAAGAGTTGGGCTACAGAGTACAGAGCTTTTCACCTCCTACATTACTGGACTTGTTGAATCAGAGCAGTGCCCAAAAGTCATTGTCATCTGATGGCTGTGAGCCGGTGTGAAATGAGTAATTGGGCTTTATCGAGAATCTAGTGGAGAAATTCCTGTCCAGATCACATAACTATGGCTACGGTTGGCAAGGGCTGGAGTACTTATTGGCAGCCACAGCAGAGAGCTGGAGGACTGAATGTACACTAAGAGATGAGCTCTCTAGATCAATTTTTTTTTTTTTTGGCACCGACATGAGTCAATGCAAAGCTTAAATAGGCAATTTTCCTTTTGTGTGTGAAATATCACTGTCTACGGAGCTTCAAACCAACATTTAACGTAATTATTTAAAACCAAGATATAATTCATCCTGATGGTTACTTCCCTGTGATTGCGGAGTGAGAATCTGTTGTCACTTCTCTGTCATTTAACAAAACAATAACAAAACAAAACAAACTCAAAAGCTAGAAAGGGCTTAGCACATGAGAAAGCTAGTATTTAGGTGAAAGATTAGTGCTCATAGATTGCCATGAAGTCTAGGAGGGATGGGAAGAAAAATGGAAGAATATATCAAAGAAGGATTATTTGCTGGCATGGGGGTTACTAGAGATTCAGATTAGACATTAGTCATTCTCATGGTCATCCAGGATAATGCTTTTATTTTGCAGCACTTTATTTTCCTTGTTTTCCTTCTCCTGGCTTCAGGATCTTTGTAGACATGCCTTTCTGTAAAGGAGCTCAGGTGAAGCAAAGCATGGAGAGATACGCACACCACCTTCGGAGAAAAACAACAGTAGTATGCTGCTTCTGAGCACACAGTGCCCATTCTCAGGTAGAGATTCATAACTGAGGTCATCACATCAGAATTTTGAGTGGTCCCAGTCCTATAGAGGAAAATTTTTCTCAGAAGCAATACTCCAAAGAGATAAAAAAGCCCCGGTGGCCACTTGCTTGTCCTTGTTCTGGAAGGTTCTTTGTAGACGCTGTGAATTCTCATGGAAAAAGAGAGATAAGCTGAGAAAATCAACTAAATCTGATTACACCAGTCTGATGCTCTCAACTGATGCAGTCAGAAAGTTTTTCAGCAGTCTACCTCTAATAACCTTATTTCTGATACCACTGTTTTTCTGCAGCTGTCCCAAGCTGTGTTTGGCTCATCAGGGATGGGAAGCTGACCATAAGCAGGCTGCAACAGAAGAGGCTGCTGCTGAGAAGCAGCCAGATTTCAATAGCCTGAAATCCCTTGCTTTCAGGGCTTTTGGACATAGCGCCTTAGAAGAGCTTTCAAAACTCAAAGGGGTTCTAATCCCTAGGCAGTGCTAGGGCTGCATGACCAGCACGTGCCTGTTACAGCACAGCACCATCCCAAACCATGCATTTCATACCTGAAATCAGGAGGAACTTTGCTAACCTGGAAATCTCTTGTGGGTTTCTTCCTACATGTTACATTTTGGAGAAGGGACTGCTGAAAATCTTTCTGCTCTGAAGTCAGACAGATGTAGAAGTCAAAAGACCTCGTTGAATCTCAACTCTTAAGTGGGAGAAGAGTTCTTACATGTTGCACACTCATCTGCTGCATGAGACATCTGAATTTCAGAGGCAAAAGATCTGACCACCATTTTAGCTAGCAGCCAGGAAGTTAAGGCATGAAAGAAACAAGGGAATGGAGTAAGAGTTTTTCTTTTTTAGAAGATAGGAAAGGGCCTGATTGGAAGTACCTTATTGCTACCTCTTTTATTTCATTTAATGTATTTGACACTGAAGTGCAATGATTTTACATTAATTTTGACCCTGGGCATTAGGTGAAAGCAAAATCCTAGGTTACATCCCTACTTCACACTCTTGGAAAGTGTAAAGGTGAATGCCAGCCTAAGTTTTCTAAAAACCAAACTACATCTTCAAAGAGCTTTGACGGTACTTCAGATTTCGCATTCTAATTCAGCAGCTCCCACCTGTCTTATTTTAACTAAGGCTACTACCAGGTCTAGGGATGTAAGCTGTTGTTTATGACAAGTTCTGCAGATGTTCATGAGCACCTCTGTGATGGGCACAGGTCACGTTGGAGTATGACTGCCTTAAAAGTTGGAAAAGAGGAATGACCTACAGTTGTATGTATTGTGAGGAAGGTATTTAGTTGTCTAAATTTATCATCTTCAGGCACTTTCAAATGTGTAAGTAAACCTTCCCTTTTTTGTGCTAGCTGTAAAATACTTTTGTATTTACATTCCTTACTGAGGAAAGATTCCTGC
>NW_010391060.1:20083-34837 GCF_000710305.1 Buceros rhinoceros silvestris | reverse complement strand
TGCTGTAACTGTAGATAGCTTGTAGAAAGAGCCATGGAAATGATACACAGAGCAACCTATTTTGTTGCTTGCCCCTTGAGCTAGAAGTTTACTTTGCTGCCTCATGATCTTGAAGTCTGAAAATCTTTGACAAGAATATTAATAGTTGAATATTCCTCATTCAATGATAACAAAGTAATACAGACAAAACTTGCTGATTGAAAGGAAGTTTACTTAATCACCAGTCCTGTGACCCAGGGAGCAAACATCTGTTGATACTAATTTGTTGTACACAGGCTGTGTTTTAAAGTTTCAAAATTATGAGAAACAAAAGTGCACTTTTTTCCTGAATTTAAGCACCTGCTGCATCTTAAGGTTACATCTTTGAGTACACAGATATACAACGCACCTTGAGTGAACTAATCCATTTAGTTCTAATTTTGCTAATTGTTAGTACATCTAGTTGTGCATGAATCTAATATCTTGATACTGGGCACAAGGGTTACAAGCCCATAGTTTCCATATGTTTTGTAACTAGTTTTCTGCTTTTCTACTAAACTCTTTAGTAAGAGGTGAGCTAATAAAATCCAGTTGGTTTCAGTGGAATACATAGGTACTGAGCAAAAATCATGATGAAGTTTTTCATTTCATAGGTGTCTTGGTCTGATATGGCAAATAATTGTCTGTCATATAAGTCACCTTATTAATATACCTCTTATGGAAGGAATGGAAAGGCTATAATGTCCAGAAAGCTAACACTTCTTTAAATGGGCTCTTCTTATGTGCAAAGACCCAGTTCTCCCAGAGCTAACAAGTTTCAGCTTTTTCCTAGTTTGCTAGGGGCAAGATTGCGTGTCTCTTGTTACACTGAAGAAAACTAAAGCCTGGCTGCCAGTTGTTGCCAGTGCCTGACCATTTGCAAGGCTTTCCTACCAGAGCTGGCACAGGACAGGAGGGTGTGCAGCTGGGAGCCGTGGCATGCATGCTTGTGCTCGGGGTGCTAACTGGTCCCATGCACCCAGGAGCACAGACTGGACTTCGATAGACCTCCTAGGAGCATGAGCTGGTTGAACAGCCATGCTTTACCTCTAGCCTTTCACCTTTCAGCCTATTCTCACCTTGGTTGTTGCTTGCCATCCAAGCCCTGAAGTGTAGCTACTTTTTCCTATTGAATCTGCCTGTCTGCCCATTCCATCTCTCTGTAGGGAGCTGAGAAGGATACAGTTTTTCTGTCAGCTCCACGAGATATCAGTCCTGATGATGGAAGTTTGGGGAAGATTTTAATTAGAGTCAAAGCAGCAGTCAGGCACCAATCAAAATAATAACGCCACTTGTTTCTAAAGACCTAACAGTAAATCAAGAATTTCAAGCCTGCTCTTGAACTATTCTGTTGGAGACAGCTGTTCATAAATGACCCTTTAGTAAGATTGCCTACAGTGAAGCAAAAAGAAAGTGAGAAACTGCCAATTTAAGCTTTTCATGCTTGATCTCATTTTTGTCTTTGAGGCTTAAAATACTCACAAGCACTGAAAGATGATATTTATGAGTAGACCTGGGGGGAACATTGCTTAAACAGCTCCTAGCCCATCACTAACAGAGCTGTACTCCACCAGCATCATGGAGATTTCTTCTAAAAATATCAGAGTACACTGAATCACCTTCATATTTTCAGCATGGTTCATTCTAAAACACATTCTTTCCTTTGTTTATAATTTTTTTTTTTATAGAAGTGAACTATTCTTCCTTGTTTTCCAAGTATTGCTTATGCAATTCAGTGATAGAAAGTGCTGTTGAACTTGAAAGAACATCACTTTTTCTTAAATCTTTGTTAAATTATATGCCCATTTTCCGCTCTGCCTGGAGTACCATAAATCCAGTTCATTTTTATGAGGTTCAGTGGATGTAAATGTGTGCCAAGTATACAGACAAAGTGCAAAGGTGTAACCAAGGATTTGACCTGTGTAATGGAGTACAAGTACTGTGCGATCTGAAAAGTACGACTCACCTCTGTGGCAGCAGCAGAACTTGAACATCAGCACCTTTCGGCTAATGCCACTGAGGCCCAGTAAGCCTCAAAGAAAGCCGCTACAGAAAACTGCTCTTAGTGAACACCCAGCTCAAATAACTTTCTCAAATGTTGATGGATAGAAATACTTTAAAGCCTTCATTCCAAGTCTTGCAGTCCAGCCTAGAACTGTTTCTTTTTCTTCACCCCTTATATTTATAGCCAATTTTCTGGACAACATGCCCTTGCGAAGTTCTGGCAAGTTGAGCATGGACACCAGAAAAGAAGATGGTGAGAGCACAGCACCTGCCCCTCCACAGAAGAAGCTGTCCTGTCAGTGCCATCACCACTGTCCTGAGGACTCAGTCAACAGCACCTGCAGGTTTGTGAGATATGTTTACGGTGGTGAAACATGGGAAAACCTGTTTGTGGTAGCTCAGCAGTCCCAAGCTGGGTGTTGCCGTTTTTGTTTAAAGCAGTAACATTTAAATGAGTTGTTTATACATTGTGTCTAAATATCAGGTAATTTTACCTAGATATCAGCCACATACTTAAATTTTTGTTAGGGTGTTTACATCTTAACATTTTTAGATAATACTTATATTAAATTCATTGCATATGAAATACTCCAAAGGTAAGAGTTTTTCTGTAAAGGTGCGTGCAGTTAGTGAGAGGAGACTTAATGGAGATATATCCAAATGTCAATAAATTCTTACAAATTTATAACCACTCTCTATTGTACGCTATTTATAAGAATGCTGCTCTTGGTGTGTCTTTGCAATAGCAGAGCTATATTTTGCAGGTCCTCAAGGCTTCATTTTTTTTCTTGCTTCCATGACAGAACAAGAGGAAATGGCCTTAAGTTGCACCAGGGGAGATCTAGGTTAGATATCAGGAAAAATTTCTTTGTGGAGAGGGTTGTGAAGCATTGTTGGAACAGGCTGCCCATGGAGATGGTGGAGTCCCCGTTCCTGGAAGCATTTAAAAGGCTTGTGGATGTGACACTGAGGGACGTGGTTTAGGGACCCTGGCAGTGCAGGGTGAGTGATTGGATTCAGTGATCTTAAATGTCTCTTCTAACCAGATGATTCTGTGAAAGTGAGCTTTATCTTGAGGTGGTGTTGAGTATTTTCTTATATTAGCTATAGTCTGCTGTTTGGTTTTGTGTTTAGAGTACTACAAACTTCTCTTCTGAGTTGGATTCTGCTTCCTTAGATCCTTCTGCCTCCCTCGGTGAGAGGCATGTCCAGCTGTGCACAGTCCCCTTAAAGGCTCAGCCTTGGTCTGTGATTCACCCAAAAGCAGCTCTTGCTGGACACATACTGCTGTTGAGTGAGAGCAGTCTTGGCTTGAGGTACACATACAGTTTGCTTTAGCTGCAGAAAATTAGGGCTGAGCTCTTCATGTTCCTCAAGAGGAATTTAAACCTTTCTGCTTACTTCAAGCAGGTAAGATACTGGAGCTATTCGCCATCAGCTATAGCCTAGTGGAGTTCTGGGAATGTGAGAAACATCAAAGCAGGACACAGATGTGAGCCCAGCTGGGCATGGCAGTTGGGTATGCAGTGCTGTTTGAGGCAAGACAGTCTAACATTGTGTCAGGTCTTCAAGGCAATGCATTAAAAAGATAGATGGAGAAAGCCTAAGGTTGCTGAAGAAATAGATTACTTCGTTGGATTTTTGAGTGTTGTTTTGTAGCTCTGCTCAGCCTGCAGTTTCACACTGAAGTATACCAAAGTTTTGATTACAACCGTAAATATTATTTCCTCTTTCTGTCCTCTTCCTTTAAACCCATGCTCTAGCCAGGAGTTAGACCTAACTGCTCTCACATGGCAGAGAGTTTAAAAGCTGTAAAAACCCACTCTGATCCCCTGCAGCATGAATCAACTGTTTCCTGTTCCTGACCAGCAAGAGCCTCTGCTTTCACACATACTGTCTCACACACTCAGTGACAGGAGAATTACAGATGACTTAAATCCATGGATTAAGAAGCACAAGAGGATCCATGTTAAGGAACCCCTTGAACAAGGCTTATGCTGCAGCTGGGTAGGCCTGCTGTGCATTGTTTTGTAGGCATCATTGACATTAAGTATTTTTCACGTTACCAGGGACTATGAGTAAATGTTCTGTTAAAATGGATTATGGATGAGGAGTGAAATGGGACTTTACAGAGAAAAGAGGGTCCAGTTCTACTGTTAGGAAAGAGTAGTTATTAGGTCTCCAGTTAGCTGGCTGGGTTGAGACCAGGTTTCAAGAGATTTGACCAAGACCAGCCAGATTAGCAGGGATTATTTGTTTTCCCTGTGTTTTGGGATCATCTTTACTGGTCAGGCAGTAACTTTCATATTTCATCCTAGCCTGAATGAGTATTGGCACATTTTTAAAGAACCCAGAAATTCTCATTGAAACTCACTTTAAAGGAGGTTTCCCCAAATTTAAGTTCAGGCAGTATCAGTATCAATCACACTGTGTTTGTCTGAATAAATAGACTGCTCCAGATTAAAAGTTATTGCATTAATTATCTGCTTCCCTCAGATGGAGCCACTAAAAGCCTTTTACATTTTGTATATAAAAAACAAACCCATCAGCTCTATCAGTCTGTTAAGCTTTGGGCTGTGCTTGGACCTGCAGAGCAAGCCAGCACTTTCTGGGACACCCAAGGGGCTGACAAAGCCCTGACACCCAGGAAGTTCACCAAGCACATCCATAGCCAGGGCTTGGGCTCTGGGCACTTGTCTCTACCAGGGCTGTCTCCAAAGCACAGAAGCCTTTTGTGCACCCAGGAGCAAGGGGGGAATCAGAAAGTTCAATGGAAAAGCATTTCCAACTGTGTTTAAAATAAAACTCTCAGAATAAAATAGATAGTCTTATTGCAATCACAATTAAGAATTTATCATAAAAAGCAGCCTGCCATCCTGACTGATTTTGGTCTTCTACCACAGGTATTTATCTATTGAAGTATAGATCCCTATATATATATATCCCACTACTATATATTGTAGTACTTGTAGTCTGAATGTTTATACAAAAATGAGGACATCTGGTGGCCATTTAACATCCTCTCCATAGTTGTATTTTTGAAAAATTATTCTTTAACCGTATCTGTGTCAAATCCTCTAACAGCCTGCTACATTCCTATACAGAATTTCCCTTTCTTCATACTTCCACAGCTTAAGTCCAATAATATTTTAGGGAGCTAAGGATAGCACTGCAGCTTAAAATGCAGATTTCTTTCTATATCAACAGAAAGGCAATAGCTGTAGTTAGAGGGCACTTTAAAAAATGGGGCAATCGGCAAGCACAAGTTTTGGAAGACCCATAGGTCTTCCAAACAAGGACAAAAACTTAGGACAACCCCACAGGGTTGTCTTATCAAGAGAGGGTTAGGGTCAGGGAGCAGCGAAAGGGGACCAAGCCAGGAGGTGAGGGTGATGCTAGGGCAGCCCATATCCTCACCCACTAGGACCCCATTTCCCCAAGCATACCTGAACACAGCAGGCAGAGATGGCTTCCTCAATAGCCTTTCACATGGCCAGTAGTGGTCTGCATCCCATCAACAGATGGAGCTGGAGACAGACACTCCTGTACTGTTGCTGGGGGATTGAGGGGGCCAGTTTTGCTGCTTAAATGGAGCCCTGGGCACAGGGTGTGGGGCACCCAGGTTGGGGCCAATCTGGGCAATTGAAGTTCATTAGTGTGCTCAGGGTCCTGACAATTAAGATCTTTGCAAAAGGTTCACAACCCTCTGCTTGTGAAGAATGTGTTAACCTTCAGCATGTTGAAATTTTATTCTTGTTTTTGAATATCTGTGCACTTCATAAAAGGCTTTCACTAAAGAAGCTCAAAGCTGCTTTGAGCACAACCAGGTCCATGTTTCTTTGTTCCATTTCAAGGTTTGTGCGTACAAAGCGAATGCACAGGCAATTGCGTCTGATCATAAATAATTGCATGTTTTAAAAATTAGTGTTAGATTTAATTAGCTTTGACTATAATGGGATTGCGTGAAGGCAGAGGTTGATTAGGTGCCTTGTTGTACTCTATTTTCCATTCACAAATAAATGCTGATAGTTTTAAAGATTGAGCTGACAGAGCTTAATTTCTTATGTGTTGCCTACTGGTCTTGATTGTGTTTCTACCCATCTGTGTCTTGAGGTAGCTTTGGTTGTCTAAAGCAATAAAGTAATTAAATTGCTTTTTCAATGTTACCAGAGGTGATAAGTCGCTTGAGTGACATTGTTTTCATTCTCCTCTTTTCCAGATGATAGGGTTGAATTTTCTTTTTAATTTGCTATGTAGAAGGAAGAAGACTTCAACAGTGGGCCAGAGCGCTGAGTTCAGGCAGCTTCTCTTTTAAGCAGCTTTAGTTTTTAGAGTAAAGTTGATAATTTTTTGATAAAGGAGCTAATGTGAGATCTTACAAGTTAGCCTTTCAATTTTTTTAATGTTTTTTTTTTTAATGTAATCCTTTATACAGGACTATATCAGAGGCAGTTAAGTCCTCTTTGATGATTTCAACAAACAAACAAGTCAACAGAGACAAATTCTTGCAAGCTCCAGGCTTTCCTTGCCCTCTCTGCCAGGGCCTTATTCTGATACATGCTTCAGTACATAATTTCACCCCAAGTGTTTAAACTGAAACACGAAGTCCCCCTCCCACATTTTTCAACTGTGCCCCAGCAATTCCTTGTTCTTAATTTTGGTCAGGGCTTGCACATTAGCTATTTAAAATAACACTTAAGCTAAATATAATGCAATTCTAGTCTCCTTGTATTGAGACCTGTTGCATTACTCTCAGATAGTTTTCCAGTGTGTGAGAGCACTTTGGTGTCACTGTGCAGAAAGTGATGAAATACTTAAGCCTTCCCTGGCATATTGAATTTGCTTATACAAAAAAATTCAAACCAGCAAATATCCGTATTAAGTTTGTCCTAGTGTTAAAGAAGTGGCTACGTCATGCAAATTCAACTTCAGTGTAATCTTAAGGTCAAGTAAAATAAAACATTTGGCTTGTGTTTAAATTCTAGAGGCAAAAGAAAGGAATAACAGAAAAAGGGGAAAGGAAAAGAGTTGAGTAGCTTTGTTTTGACTATTTGCTTCTTGATAGTTCTCACATCTACTGAGATGGATTTTGCACGTAAGTGAAGGGTGCTAAAGAGTCCTGGTGAAAATGTGGAGGAACCCATGCTTGGTGCTATTGCCATACCCCAAGTTGTGCTATCACGTCAATAGACCTGTCAAATCTCTTATATTCATCAGGAAGCCTGGACATTTTCTAGGGCTCTCCCTCACAGATTGGCATAATGGCTTGTTTTCTGTGTTGTGACCCTGCGTGTCAGAGAGAACTCTTTGATGTGATTTGTGATTTGGGAGAACAATGCAAGATGTGTTTGGTGGGCTGGGTCATGTCTCAGTCCTGGGAGAACAGTAAGGGCACGTACTATAAAGAAAATATTGATTGATAGGCCTCTGTATGGCATATGAAAAGGTGCTTTTTGGGTACTCTCCTTTCTCTCTGCACGTAGGGGTATCATTGAGCACCCAAAGAGCCAAAGGTACCATACACAGCAGCACGTGCATGATAGGACCAGCACCACCATCTTGGAGGCTAGCGTGCTGATAAACCGTGACCCGCTGTGAGACAACTTCTTTGCTTTCTAACACCTGTATGTCTCTCCTTTGCCCTTGGAGTGGCTGTGAGAACATCTGAAGGTCCATCTGGCTCAACAACTCTCACTGCTCTTCTCATTTGGTCTCATGTTACTTCCCTGATGCACAGCTGCTATGTTATTTTTTCTGAATAAGTGTTGAATACATTTACAGTAACTCATTGTTTTATGGATGGTGTCCAAAGTGTTTTGCTAAATCTGACCTTCATCGTCGTCCTTAAGTGAAGGAAATATATGAAAGGAAATATATGAATTAGATGCAGATTGAGAATCAGGCAGTTTTTGAATTAGGTTTTTTCACCCAGTCTTTACAGAAGGATATGAGGTTCCCAGTTTCTGTATATAATACAATCTAACATTTTTTGATCACTTTTTAAAAAAGTGCAGAAACTTGTCGTGTTGCTTTGGATGGGAATGAAAAGATGCTGTAGCTCTTTCTCATATCAAAACCAGGAGGGTAAAGAGGAGGAATGGACAAAAATAATAATACTGGTATGGATTCAATTGGAAATAGAATTAGAGAGAAGGGATCTTTTCATCAAGTTATTTAACTAATCTGCTTGTGATAGGCACTGAACAAGGGAAAGACATTGCTTTTCCGAGTTACATATTGCCATCCCTGGCTGCATCGCACACACAGACCAGGACAGGAAATCTTCAGCAGTCAAGTTTTGGTAGCTGAGGTGTGGCATCTTCTTTGAGAAATGGGTGTTGGCCACTGAGGACATCTGTGTGAGAGGCTGCAAAGCTTTTGGCTTCTGTTCCTCTCTTCTGACATTTATTAAAGGTCTCAGTTAAGATCATCGCTTTCTTTAATCGGTAATTGTGGCAGCACTTTCTACATCAGTGTCTGTCAGTGTTTCTGCTATTAACTCCCACTATTTTCCTGGCATTTGACTTGGCTGTAAAAATTCACTCCTGGCAAATATGTAGCATACCAAATTGCTTATTAGTGTTCACATCCAAAATGTATTTAATTGCTCTCGTCCACCATACTCTAATAAGATGATGTTTTAGTGGAGATTAGCGATGTGTATCTGGTTGTATTCAGTAATATCAGGTTGTGTTCCTTCTTTACACACCATTTGCAGGATCAAATTACATAGAATTTAAATTACAGATTTCAAGAAAATAATAATTCTATACTGCAAATTTTACTAGGAAGTAGAGAATAGTATTTTCATATTCTTTGCCTGTATCAGCAATGTACATATGTTTCTATTCATGCAGTCACCAAAACAAACATAAAATTAAAGACGATGCAGACTTACCTGACTTGTTTCTGACTTGTTATGATAGTAAGAGCAGTTTCATTTCTAGCACAGGCAGGTATGAGGCAGGGTAATCAAATAAAACAGCAGGGCTATGGCCTGCCCTTTACTTTCAGCGTGTGGTCTGTCTGACATCCTGTGAACCAGGAGAAGGTGTCAGGGGTGGGAGGGGGGAAGCAGGTAAGAGGTAGTTCTATTTTTTTTCAGAAGAGTCACTTCTACCTCTCATCCAAATATATGAGAAATTTTCAATAAAATAGTGAGTTCTTACATGAAAATGTTTTATTTTTTCCTTAGAGGTAGAAGCAACTGGTATTCTGCTCAGCACTGCTATTTTAAATTGTCTTGCACTTTTTCTTCATTACTCTACCATTGCCTGTAAAGAACACGATTTATCCCTATTGTTGGAGCTTTTTCGGTTTACTCTTTCCAATCTAACTTTGTTTGTCTTTTTAAATTTGAAGTAAAATTTTCAGAGGAACTAAAGTGCTTGAGATGCTGAATTTAGTTTTCAGAAATGAGCTAAGAATCAGAGTCCCATGGCAAGTCAAAAAAAAAAAAAAAAGGAAACTGCTGACTTTCCTGCTTTTTTCCCCCCTTTTGCAAGCAGTTTTGACTTTTCCTTCCTCTGCTTTCCTTTGTGAACTGATTGTTTTGGTTTTTGCTGGGGATTGTTAGCTGTGGAGTTCATTTTTGTGTTTCACTTGATTGCAATTTATTGTTTTGTTACTCTGTCCCCTGGGTTAAACTTACTCATTACTTTGAATCAAAGGCACCATGCAAACAAATAAAATCTAATCTAATATAATATTCTACTCTAATGGATCCCTTACAGTCTCTCTTCTTGGCAATCCTATTGTTCCTATCTTTTAAGCTTAAGCAATGAAATCAAGGTGGTTGTTGCCCATGAGGGTTGCTGTCTCTTTTGCTGTACTTGTATGCACAATGTCAAAGAAGGGTAGAAGGTTCTCTAAGAAAGTAATTTGTAATGTGCAACTGGTTACTTTTCAAATCCAGAAGTCAATAATCCGTGATATATTATTATCTGAAGTAATAAGCTTACTGTGGCTAGACCCTGCACCACTAATATATAAATATATGCCGCAGCAAATGTTTGACGTGATCCTGTCCAGCGTCTCTCTGTCCTGTAGCTAATACTTACAAATTGTGTTTCTCTCTTACGTGTGTAACTGTACCTCTTGTTTCCTACATTTTCATTGCCTTTGCTGTTGTGGCTCAGACTCTCTTTAGAGTAAGGAGCAAATCATCTGAAATTTTGCTGTGTTTAAATTTTCTAATCCTTTTTTCTTTTTATTTCCTTCTTTTAACTGAGTTTAACTGTTTTTTCTCTTTGGAAAAGTACTCATTGCACATAATAACTAGTGTTACTTTCCTGGGGAAATAACAGAATATTTTATTTTTATGTAACTTAAATGTCTTATATTAAAGAGTGGGTTTTTTTATTTTTGGATCCTCTTCTGCAGATCAGTCTATCTGTGTTTCTTACGCACATTACGTCTCTCCCTCAAGAGTTCTGAGAAATTAATGTACAGCATTCTCAGTAAAATGCAGCTACCCTTTTTGTGCTCTCCTCCCCCTCTTTCCACAGCATTCAGGCATTTGACCTTCATCGAGGAAGGACATTTATCACCAGCACCATCTAGCCATCTGTTAGTATGCTTGTCCTCCCTGGTGCACGTTCTTGTAAACGGAAGCATTATGGATCACTTTAGGCCTATAACCCACGTAAACAGTTATGAAGGGTGTTGATGATAACTCAAGGACTCATACACAAGAGTGTTGCAGTCTGTAATATGGTTAAAACAGGAATCACAAATCACCCTTAATAGTATTTTATGTTTACTATCTGAAAAATGTTTCTTTCTTCAGGTCTCCACCACGATGCAAATGTTCATGCCTTGTTCCCACACACAAGACTGACCTGCTGTAGCATTGATGCTTGCCTTTACATAGGTCTCTGAAGTCTTCAAACAGTAGTGACCATAGGCAGGGAATTGAGATGTTTGTTAGTAGGATTTATAGCTGTGGAATGTTGGAAAGGTAAGTGTGTCAGCTCCAAGGCAGAGCCTCCTTTGCGTGTGCAAAAGCTGGTCTGCAGCGCTGTCAGCTGCTGGACTGTGTTGTGAGAGGTTGTCTTGGGTGCCTGAGTCTTCCTGCCTGCATTAGTACATCTATTTGTTACTGTCAGATTTGCCTCGCAAGGAACAAAGTTTAAGACTATATTGAGCAGCACATTTTTCATTTCAAAACCTTCTCCTGATTCATACTTTCCAATCCTCAGTACTGATGGCTACTGCTTCACCATAATAGAAGAAGATGAGTCGGGTGGACATTTAGTCACAAAAGGATGTCTTGGATTAGAAGGCTCGGACTTCCAGTGTCGGGTAAGAAAGCGTTTACTGTTAGAGTGTCGCTTGGCTTTTTGATAGCTTTCAAGTGAACTGCAGTCAACAAACATTACTATGTCCATGTTTTTCAATTCCATTCATTTGGCAGGTAGTTGCTCCACATCGATTGCCGAGAGGAGTGCATTTATATCCCTGAATGGTGATATTATAGCTGCTTCTAACACTAGCTTCATGTTTTGGTTTTGTCTGTTACTAAGTAACACTCCTGCTCAGAAGAAGTTTGAATTTAGAGAAATGCAGTCTTAATTCCTGATGACTCCATGGTAGCTAATGTTAGTTAGGCTGTTATTTGATGGACCACAACAAATGTCTTACATGCAGTTGCACTTTGGTTTTTGGTTTCTGATGCTAGAATTTCCCGTCAAATACAGTGATCACCTGATGGAGAGCAAATCTCACTGTGGGAATGGAAGGCAATGGAGCAAGGTGGCTCTAAAGTGTTAGGAAAGGCACACATTAACCTTAAATGATTATACATGTGTGTGGGAACAGTCTAACCATCAAGGTCCATGGAAGGTTTTTTACCCAGCTTCCCATGAGAGCAGAAGCAGCCGCTCAGTTAGTTATATATAGCAATTCCTGTGTTTTTCTGGCTAAACTGTTTTGAATACCCATGATAACTTATAACTCTCACTGATGAATGTGTGACACATGACTTTCACAGTTCTGTCTTGCACCATTAGAGTCAGTCAGTCCTTTCTGCAGCACTGGGGCACCAGCAGAAATGTGTTAGGGGTGAATTAATCTCTTAATTACCTGTATGAAATGTTGCTGGCTAGGCTGGGTAGCAGACAGCCTTACTCCAGACATCCTAGACATCTGTAACAGACTGCAGTCCAGCTACAAGCACATCTTTCTCTCAGATGCCAGAATGACGGTGTGTATTTACAACACAGATAATTACTTTGCTTTCTATCAAATTGTTTGTTGCAGGACACTCCTATTCCACACCAAAGAAGATCTATTGAATGTTGCACAGGCCAAGATTACTGTAACAAACACCTTCACCCTACGCTGCCTCCACTGAAAAATCGAGGTATGTGGAAATAAATCCAATCCCAAACTGATCTTTTCCTGCTCTTTGTACCTTAGGAAGAAACAAAGCCAAAACCAAAGCAGCCTCCTCCAACTGCACGTGATTAGAGACATAAACTATTGCTGAATTACTATAGGTCATGCGGGGAGTGGCACCTTGACCCATGATTGCTGATACTTGCTTCTATTCCTATGGCATGCACACACTGTGAGCACCAGACACGTTAAAATCACACAATATTGTCCTAGCATAGACCAGCTGGTTATCAGTCATCATACCTTAGAGTTAATTGAGTCATGGCAGAGGATGCCTCTTGCTGTGTATGTTTTTAGCCTGATAATAAAATTGAATCCTCTTTTTACTGCCTGCAACATGCATTACTGTTTTTCGTAACTCCACACACGTCTGGAACCAGGTCTCCAGTGGTTAACCAATCGGTTCAAGTTGACTGAAGTCCATTAAGCTTTTCTTTTTACTTACAAAAGACTTGATAATCCAGCACTAGGACAATAACTAGGCACTGAAGTGGATTTTCTGCTTGAAAAATGGAGCTGAAATTAGAATGTAGAGTAAAAATTCATGCATTGATTATGTTTTTGTTTGTTATTTGAGAACAAATGGACGTGTATTAACCTAGTAGATTCTTGGGCAAGGTTTTAGCATTTTTGTGCGTTTAAACATCACTTTCTGAAAGTTGGTAAAAACCTATTTTGGTCAATGTGGCAGAATACACTTTATAGAAATATATTCCTAAGTAAGTGTAAATTCATCCATGATAAACTCTTGGCACTGGCAGTAATGGCCAAGATTTGTGGTGGTCAGCATGGGGTTTATTCTGCCAAGAGTTAGGTCAAGGTTGCAGGAGAACTTGTGGTGTTCTGAGCTGAAAATCCAGATCAGTGTGCAGATGCACTCTATTACGCAAAGAGCAGATACTAAACAAATGCATGCTCAGAGAAAGCTTTCACCGCTGTAAGCTGTTCCCTTCATGCCTATGAAATTCTGCACAGATGGGCTGCAGAATCAGGTCTATGGAGAGTGGTATGTAAATATTTCACTGTTTACTAGCAAGCCATGAAGTCAATGAAACCTTATAAAATTCTGACTTCCAACGTAAGAGTTATGTACTATTTTGTTGGTTTTTTTAATTTTAAAAAGTTCTTTGGACTGGGAGAGAAGCTCCAAAAAGAAGTCAATATTTGTTCACACTTGCTTAGTATATTAATATAATTTCAGTTTGGAAAACACTGCCATGATCTCTTCTTGCTACTGAGTTTATTCTACATTAAAACTACTTTAAAAATACTGAACCAAAGCCTAACAATAGACATCTGCCTTATTAAGATTTTAGTTATTTGGCAATACTGTCTCCTGCTTATGTGGAATGAATAAACAAGCTTTTGGTAGCAGCAGTTGTTTGGATCAATGTTGGCTTTACTCTGTGTGTATATTGGGTAAATAAAGCATCACTTGGGCACCGTGGTGGCAGACCCATTAAACAGCAGAAAGAATATTTGTTCAAAGAAAAATTTCATAGAGTTGGAACAGGATTCTAGCTGCTCTGCGTTGCAAAGTTGCCTGTTTTAGCATGACAAACAAAAGACAATGTATTCACTCAACGTATTCTGAAGACTTTTTTTGAAATAGGCTCTTGCACTTCTGGTATCCTGATAGTATATTGTGGAAATACATTTCAGGAGCTACTTCATTACATGTGGCTGGACAGAATTGAAGTCAGCACCTTTATTAATGCCTTAACTAAATATGTCATTCTTGGTGCCAGGCCTGTTTTAATTTTCTGTTGCTGTATCCTAGTATGAAGCTCAGGGAAAAGCCATAGTTTGAACTGTAGATCCTCATTGCAAACAGGTACAAATACTGTGTACGAATGCAGTAGCACACATGCTACTGCCAGTGCCCAGGACTATGGCTGCGATCATTGTTTCTGTTGGAAACACTTAGATTACACTGTCATTGCTAGAATTCTATATAAAATTTAACATAAACTCTAACTGCAAAGGAAGAGAAGACAGACTGAAAAACAAGCTTCTAAGAACAACCTTCTGACTTCCAGGATTCTGTGAAAAATAGGTATGTTCCTCAGCATTTAAAAAACAAATAGAAATTTGGCTTCTGATGAGCTTAACGTCCGTGGTCATATCTCACGGGAAACAGAGTCTAGGGAGAGCGTCCAGCTGGAGGTCAGAGGTTGCTGAACTGCAAATTAACCTATGCACTAAGGTAACATCTACAAAGGCAAGTGACTTATGTTCTCAAAGTGCTTTTCCAGACCTGGCATGGGCTGGAAAGGGGGTTTATCCCACAGCCCCCCCCCCCCGCAAAAAAGAGAAGAGCACCAGAAATAGGGG
>NW_010391060.1:18875-20043 GCF_000710305.1 Buceros rhinoceros silvestris | reverse complement strand
CCCCCCCCCCCCCCCCCCCCCCCCCCCGAAAAGAAAGGAAGACCACATAAATGAAGTGAGAGCTAGAAGAATTAACACTGGTCAAAGCCAGGGTTATTAAGCAAGATGGAAGAAACAACAGCTAAGCCTAAGTTTTGAGCTCATCTCGGAATAGAACTAGCAAGATAAAATACCCAAGAGAAACCATGAAGTCCTCGTCCCAGCCATACATCTGTCTTATTAAGGAAATGAGAGTCGTAACTGGGTCTAATACAACACCTCTGTTTTAAACAATAAAAGATATTCCTGGAAAACCTTGCGAAAGTGCCAACTGAGACCAGTCAAAAGGAGAAATATGTCTTTACTGATTTAGAGCCTATATAAGCAGAAGTGGTGGTGCCACCGTGTCTGGCTCCCTGCCTGTAGAGCTAGTGATGAATGGGCAAAGGAATGATTGGAGGAACGATGGAGTTTGATGTGTGCACACAGTCTCCACGCCTCAGATTTCACTGCAGTTTTTACTTGGATAACCGTAACATTGTGCACTGGAGGGACCTGGGGAGGGAGGAGAACCTCCTCTCCCTTTGATATTCTGAATTCTCCCTTGAACCTGCTGGGTGGCATTTTCTGCCTCAGCACAGTCTGTGGATGGCAGAGTGAGGGGAAAAAGTGGTGGAGGAGGGGGAAATCATGGAGAAATAACTCAGAGGCAGCTTGGTATTACTGAAGACCCTCCTTTTGCTGCCATCTCTCCCTTTCTGAGCTGCTCATCACTGACACCAGCACACACCAATGTTTTCGTACAACACAAAACTGTTAAGGTGCCATTTGCTAGGCTTCGCTATTACCAGCCAGCTGAGGTATGTGAAAAAGCCTTTCAAACCTACTACAGGTTTGTTTTGCATTCCCTGCACCCTGCTCCTGGTGATTGCTCACTGCTGCCTCCGTGGAAGCTACTGCTTATTCTCATAACCTTGCTGCTTGGTACGTTGTAGTTGCCAAGTAACATAACACTAAAAAGCACAGCACTGGACTTCTTAAAGGACAGAGAATCTCCATCAAGCAAAGTGGCACCGACTGGTACCCACTACAGTCTTCACCATGGAGCACAAGAGACAGTGATCAAGCAAATTCAGAGCTGAGTTGCCCCATCCCTCTGCCTGGTAAAGGACATGCCAAAAATGGTGCA
>NW_010391060.1:15638-18779 GCF_000710305.1 Buceros rhinoceros silvestris | reverse complement strand
GGGAAAGAGGTTTGTCCAGCTGCTCTGTGGGGAACAGCAAGGGCTGTAGGAGGACAAGAGAATTGGTCTCCAGCAGCACCAGCTTGGCTCAGTTCAGCAGAACAAACAGGTATGGCTGGTGTAAGAATGGAGACGTGCTTTTGATCTCCTGTTACCCATGCACCAGCAAGTTTATGAAGTCCTCAAGTGTGAAAGCAAATTAAATTCTGCCAAAATGCTTTGAAAATGCAGGAAGCGTTTGAAAGGTGAGACAATAGTTCACTTATTGTCAGTATTGCCTCTCATCATACCTAGCTAAATAAATATAAAGACATATGGAATTTATTCTTCTCTCCTGTGAAAGCCGCTCCCATGCCTGTGCTGTGCACAGTGAACCACTACTAAAGCTGTGTTAGTGGACACTGCCAGCATAGGGAACATCACCTACAGCAGGAGTTTAAGCATCCCTAATGTAGCAGTCTGCATCAGCTACTCCCAGCACGGAGATCAAGACGTGTTCCTTTATGTCGTGCATGCAGTCCTTGCACTTGCTTCACTTAATTGCATTTGAGTACCAAAAAATTTTGCAGTGTTGGAGCCTGGAGTTTGTTTGAGAGCTACACAAATGCCTTTGCTACACTCCAAAATGCCTTCTGGGGCCTCTAGGAAAATCATACTGTGTTTATTTTCTGAATGGGACAAGCCCATTAGAAACATTGACCACAAGATTTGGACCATTTAAAATGTTCAGAATTTGATTAAGATTTGAACATCTTTATCACCCTTCTCCCAAATGTGTATATTCAGACACACACAGGCAGCATGAACAGTGGGTGCTTTACAAGTTCTGGTAGTACAACACTTGGTGTCTGTGTAAAGGCGCAGACTTCCATGGCGTTCTTCTCTGGCATACACAAGTATGAGCAAGGTCTGAATTGTTCCCTCTGCATCTGACATCAACATTCATTACTGCTGAGTACAAACACCAAGCTTCCATTGTGGCTTATCCTGTGAAGTGGAAAGACCATTGCTGCGGCAGATATCCAGATATCCAGGTTTTTCCCAAGTATAAAAATCCCACTGGTCTGAGTGCTCTGTTTGTCCTCTCACCTGATGGGCTGCAACGTCTTAAATCCGTTAGAAACCACACATTTTAAAGGGAATGGCTGGCTGACACAGAGTGCTTACAAAGCATGAACTAGAGCCCTTAGCTCTGCTGAGCAGCCATGGCCTTTGTGAGAGACGTCTGGATTCCCCGGTGGGCTCTCGGTTTCGGCTCGCAGCCTACTTGGAGTGGCAGGCCAGGTAGAAATCTACTGTGGCAGGGAGAATGATGGGTTCCAGTATTTTCCTGATAGACATCGTATCAGTGTCCCCTTTCAAAGGCATTGGCTGTGTCTTTAATGTTTACATTGTTAATGCTCCTGGAGCAGGTAATGGCAGTTGAAAACATGACCAGAGTGATCAAAAGGTGCCTTGGTTGGTAATCTCTGTTTGTAGTGGAAAGAGGAAGGAAAGAAATAGTTTGGGAGCAAAAACAGAAAGAGCAACTGGATCTTTAAATAAAAGAGCCTGACAGTAAACTGAGTGTCCCTTAGGAATCTCCCTGTCTCATTACCCTTGTAAATCTGAAACGCAATAGCACCATTCCAGGATGAGTCGATAGGGATAGATTTCTTGCATTTTACAATGTGTTGGGCGTTGGCATGAAAGATGCAAGACTGCAAGGCTGGGAGAGCTTCAGAAAACACAGTCCTCATTTGCATTATACCAGATAGCAACTTTGGGAAGGTGGTATATGTCTCTGCATGCTGAAATACCATAATTCTGAGAACTTTGGGGGTAGAAGAATAGAGTTTGGTGTCATTGCTTTTCAGCAGAGGAGTAGGAGCATGCGTGAAGGTCAGACTTGCTTGCCTGCACTGACAATACACGTTTGGAGTCCTGTGCAAAGATTGACTGAAACGTTTTAATAGGTAATTTTGTAATGCCGTTTTCTACAAGTTATTTGACACATTTCACTTTCAAAGTGTTTTACAGAATAACTGCTGGAAGGGTGGTGTTTTGGACCAGCATAGGAAGGCACACATTGCTGGCACACAGGGCTGCTATAGAGAGAATGGAGGAGAAGATTCCTGCTCAGGTGTTTAAAACAGGATCCAAGAGACAGATTATTCTACAGTGTTGGAAATGTACCTTCAAGCCCTCTAGTGGCCTGCCTTCTTGGGCACTGGATGGTCTGCTGTGTCTTCCTTCCTGAGATAAATGCTATTATTCACTTTTTTGTATTAACTGCTCAATAGGACACTACTTAATAAGAGTGATTTAAGATAGAGACAGTGATTTTTGTGGCTGATCACTTAGGTTAAGACACGGAGCTACGGGTCTTAATTGATTTTTCATTCAGAGCCAAACAGGGAATTGCTAATCAAGGCAGCATTTTGCCTGAGTGAGGGCTGAAAACTCAAACAGGCTTCTGGAGATCCTGGTTCTGCCCTAAGCAGTGAGTGTTGAAGAGGAAGTGCACAAAATGCCTGGGGAATGCGGGGATATCTTGTACAGGACTTCAGTAGAAAAGAAAGGAAATAAATTTGTGCTCGCTGCAGTTTTTAAGGCATGTGTGTCTTTTGATACTGACTTTGTACCACCTCCCTTTCCAAATTTTCCACCTTCCTTGTTTTTAAACGCAGACTTTGCTGAAGGAAACATTCACCATAAGGCCCTGCTGATCTCGGTGACTATTTGCAGTATACTTCTGGTGCTTATTATTCTATTCTGCTACTTCAGGTAAATAAGGAATACTTTATCGGTTTGTTAATGTTCCTTCCACCATTTATCTTTCAGTAGACTTCAGAATTTGAAAAAATTGAAGTAGACCTTAAGGAAAAAAATGAGAAACTGTAATTTTATGATAAGGAAAATGTGTATTTTATTCATAGTAGTCACAAGTATACGTGTGTGATGTATTTCATATAGCATCTTTTACCCAACATCCTAAAAAGCCGTTCAGATAGAAGCACAGATTATTCTTTCCTGAGTCTAAGAAAGCCACAGGACAAATTTTATATAGGGTACATAAACCTAAGGCTTCTAAATGTTTTTATGAGGTAAAGAAGTGATCATAAAAAAGACGGGGTAGCAGGAAGGTAAGTAAATTTAACT
>NW_010391060.1:7585-15580 GCF_000710305.1 Buceros rhinoceros silvestris | reverse complement strand
CAGGAATGTAAGTAAATATATCTAGAGTGTTATCATAATCTACATACATTATGTTTAAATAATTTGTCACGTTTTTTAAATAGTTGTAGATCTCATGACCTCACCTCCTCTGACTGTAAAAGACCCACTGCAGTCTGTAAGATAAAACTGTTTGCTTTGTCTGTTATTTAAACATCTTTAAGTCTCAGAAAGAAAAACATTTGTTTGCATTGCTAACTCAAGCCAGATTGCACCCTCTTTGAGTATTATACTTAGAGTTTTGATGATGAAAACAGTTGCTAAAAATAAAATAGAAAATTTTGGGCAGTGAGTCCAGCGAAATCCTCAGGGAAGGAGAGGAAGCTGTGAGTCTATAAATGAAGCCAAGGTGAAGGACGATGTGCATTATTCATTGCACATGTGTTCCTTGTATTCAAAGCTAATTTCACTTTCATGTAAAACGGCAGATACAAACGCCAAGAGACGAGGCCCCGCTACAGCATTGGGTTGGAGCAGGATGAGACCTACATTCCTCCCGGAGAGTCCCTGAAGGATTTGATTGAGCAGTCCCAGAGCTCGGGGAGCGGCTCCGGGCTCCCTCTCCTGGTAAGGAAGCAACATTATTTTATTGCAGGTTTAAAACGCAAAACTGAGTAGAGGGAGAAGACAAAATGGGGCAGAAGAAATTATGTTTATGTGTCCTCACTTGGTGTTTTAGGTTTTTTTCTCTCCCAGAAATGACAAGGATTTAAGCTGGAGAACAGCTGCCTCAGAAGCAGGGGACTTTTTTCATGTAGACTAAGCTTAAAAAGTAAAAAAGTTTTGGGATTTTTTTTTTTTTTGTCTCAGTTAATTTCTTGTTTTAGCCTCTACTTACTCTATGGTATCTAATAGAGCTCACAGATATGCATCAGGATTTACCCCAGTGTACAGGACACCATGTGGCCCACTGATCTTCTTTTCTTGCTTTTTACGCACAAGACACAGTAGCATTTCGAACACTGACACATCGTCTTTATGTAAAGGGAGCTGTAATTCATCAAACCTGGAGCCTTCTTATGTGTAGACTTCGCTTTGCACTCAGAAGTCAACAGCGAAATATTTTTCCTTCTAGTGTGGCAATCTCAGTGGTTAAGGGTACTGTTTCTGGGGGTCATCATTCCTTTTTAGCACCAGAAAAAAAAAAGCCAAGTTGCTTATTGAAAACACTCCCTCTGAGAAAATGAATTAGATTTCGGTTTCATTTTTCAGAGATATGTCCTTCCTAAACTTACTAGTATGTAGTGAACCTATTACTGTAGATGTTGTCCAGTTTCCAAGTACTACATACTAGGTATCTGTTCTTTGCCCACACATCTTTTTCCTGCACCCTAAAGAAGAAATAAAATGCCAAGTTTTATAATTCCTTAAAATAAAGCAGTAGGCTGAGTGGTTGGTGAAAACCTGACTAAACTCAATTTGTTCCGGCAGGAGTGAGTGCTTAGAGTCGCATTTAAATAAAGTGCTGACTTTTTTAAAAATCCACTTTTCTGACAATTAACACAGCTATCGAGGGAAAAAGCCACACTGCCAAGTGGGTGCTGTGACTGGTAGTGAGCCTGGAAAACCCATGGATATTTTAATCTGTTGAGAGAAACTGCATCATTTAGGTCTAGGCTTTAAGAAAGCTCTGTCATATCCCGTAACAATGTCTCTCCAGCAGCTTTGGAAAGGGAGGTATCATGCTTACAATTTAGGACCGTTTTTAACATGTGCTTCCATTTGACTGAATTGTGAGGTTTTCTTGCTTTTTTTTTGCTGTGTGTTTTTTGCCTCATCAAGGTCTTGGTCTGCCTCCTACCTCTTGCTGTGACAAAAATAATACAATAATTTTGAGCAGACACAAGGAACTTCACTGTTTTTCTCTGAACAGCCCACGAGGGTAGCAAGTGTCCTGGGGCATTTCACAGCACTGCGTGGCTTGATACTTCATTCCAGAGTGTCCTTGAGACAAAAAAGCTTGGAGCAACACTGGTGGTGGCCGTTTGTGCTTTGTGCCTTCCTCTGTCCAGTGAGCTGGATGAAGATGGGATCTATGGTCTTAATGGTTTTCCCAGGTCTATTCTTGCAGTGGACAGAAAAACTAATTTCTCTTAATTAACAGCTGTAATGGCCAAAGTGGCATCCCAACTGGGTCGTTGCTCAGTAGCTTTCAGAGCTGTCCCAGTGCTCTGTGAAGCAGAAACCATCCTGTCTTCTGCCAGTCCTTTTTCCTCTCTCAAGCTTGGAGACTTTGCAGCCACTGGACCAAGTGTTCTTCCTGAAGGCACTTTTCCCCCTCTCTCTTTGCCTACAAAATGCATAGTGTTTTTTCCCCCAGACTTTTCCTTTAAGTAGTCATTTCTGTGGAAGAGAAGAAAAACAAGAGCTATAATGAATCTTGCACTTGGTAGTAGATGTTTGCTGCATTTTGCGGGCAACTACAACTGCTACAGGCTCACTAGAAATGCACAGATTAATACCTCTGGGTCCATGCCCGAAACAAGTATATGGAAAGTGCCTGGCAATAATGCTCTAGACTTTATGGTGGAAGAGCTTGTTTTTAACTGTATTATTTCTTATGCAAAGACTGACTCATCCCAAGTTGTTATTTCAGGAAAGTAAGCCACAAATTCATTACAAAATGTCACTTCATGCTAAACAGTAATGTTTTCTTTCTGTGCAGAACATTTATTCTGTTGGGTACAAATATTATACCAAAACCAAGCGTTAACCAAGAGTTTGTCAATATTTTGTCGTTCAGCACGCATTTTTTCTTCTGACCTCTTTGTAACACTGACACAAAAGTTTGCTGCAGGTCAAATGCTGCTAATCAACATTTAAACCAAGAAAAAATGCAGTAAGTTGTAAATAAAAGTTTTGAGCCAACAAACTGAGGTGCACAATCAAGTCTGTGCAAGCGAGGAGAACACCGTTGGCCTTGACAGAGCAAGAAGGGTAGGCAAAACTGTTGCCCCCGTAAATTCACATGCAAAATTGAGAAAAGACCTGAAGATACTGGTGGCATTTATTTCAGTGGTCTGTATGAAGAGTTTGCTGAATTAGTTTAGTTTGGTCTCTACATTTTCATGTATTTTTTTGTCCTAATTCCTCTTCCAATGCATTTTGCTTTTCGAGGGACTGCGTCCCAGCCCTAGATGTGAAGTTCTCTGTTCAAAATTGAAGTTAGGAAAGGTCGGTTTGTCTGAATTTTCATCTGCAGTGGCTGAACACACGTAGCTGAACATTGGAAAAACAGAATGCAGAAAGTAGAAATAGTTGGTAATTGGATTGATTCCAGTCAGGGAGAGGAAACAAAGGGCTGTGTAACATTACCTGGCTGCTCTCAGAGCGCAAGCAGCAAAAGATACAGATTTGAAAATAAAATAATAATAAAAACCCAGATAAAACAATGCCACTCAGTGTAAATAGTTCACATGAACACATCATTCAGCATGCTTATGAAATCAGTTCATCAAACAATTTTGATAACCAATTTGTTTTAGAAATTGTAATCAGTTTATGATTCAAGAAAGGGCTAAATCCCTTAAAATAAATGAAATTGTTCATAGGAAATCATCTGACCTGTTCTACCAAGAGAAAACCAGGTTAAGGCTCTTCACATAGTATTCTGCCGCCTGAAAACCCATAACAGAAATGTGTTTTTCATTTTCTTAATGTAATTTAATAAGGAACTTTTCATCATTAAGTATTGTAATTCCATGTACTTTATGATGCCATTACATATATTTACACAAATTAAGTTATTTGATATAACTGCATTATTGTTCAGGATACATTTTTAAAATGGGCAAAATAGAAAGCAACAATGCTCAAATGACATTACAAAATGTTACAGCAAAATTCCAATGTAATATAACTATTGTTCAATCACTATATGAGAGTATAAAAGAGAATAAACCAATTTAAAAAAATTAAGGCTAATCTCTGTTCTTGGCTTTCACTGATGTTAATCAAAAATAATGGCACTGAAGGCACCATCTTGAAAGTCTAATAATACATTGCAGGGCTGAAAAAATGGAATTCTGTTTCAATGACACAAGAAGGCAGCTGACTCTTTCGAAATAGCTTTGCAAAAATGCCAGTGTATGTTTTTCTTCTTTAAATTGTCTAGTATGAAAATCAATAATTTATTTACCAAACAAATCATGGTAGACCTTATCTAATAGATTTGGAGTTCATATTTGGTCATGCATTCATGCTGCAGTGGGATTGTGGCAGTCCTGCTCTGCATTACCAAACTCATGGTTTCCACTGGACATCCCAGCGGCAGCAAAGGAAGCTAATTATTTTAAGATCAAGTTCTGAGCATTTCTGTCAGCCAAGACTGCAAAAATGTTTGGGGTTACGTGAAATGCATATGATTTCATAGAGATTCAGACAGTGGACGCTTGCTGCAGTATACTGCATGAAATTTTTGTATATGGATGGTGGCAAAACCGAGATACCTCGAATTTGTGCTTGTCCAACTGCTTGAACCAGATGAGAAGCTCCTTGCATTGGAGGCTGTAAAGTTATTTTCTTTCAAAATTTTGTAAAATCCTACCAAATCGAAAATCATTGGCTGTGGATTGAACTGGAAATACTGAAGCACAGGAGAGTGACATCTTAATCCTCTGAAATACTACGACGGGACTAAGCCAGCCATGAACACCAGCAGCTTGTGTTGCAGCGGGTACTTGAGTTTTTATTTGTAAACAACTTTTAGAAATAAGAATGGATATGCTTGAAACCTATGAGAATGAATTAAGACTCCATTTGTCCAAGATTTTTTTGTAGTCGTAAAAGCTTGTTAAATGTAGAATCAGTCCATCTACTATGTGGGGTCTGCCCATCCTCATGAAGGGTTTCTCTGCAGTGCTGCTGGGTGCATTGATCTTATGCCACAGCTGCAGAAATGGTTTGACTTTAGCATCAGTTCGCAGCATAGCCACAGACAAAGCTGGTATGAACACAAGAGAGGGCAGATTTAAAGCTATCTTTGGGAAAAAATCATACTTTTTATTATTATGTAACAATGATTATTAAAATTAATGAAGGCACGTGAGTTCTAACTGTGGAAGTTGTGGTTGAGGTTCCTAACACCAAAGTTATATATTGAAATTATCAGGCATGGGATTTTCAAGGAAGGTGTTAGGAAGCTGCTCTCAGTAATTTTGCTAGTTTGGAAGCACTGGTATGCTTCTAGCCTTGAGTCTCAACAGTGTGTAACAAACGTCCCCATTTTAATTAAAAATGTGTTACCTGCTCCTTTGGAATTCGGTTTGGGTTGGAGTGGCCAGGAGTGTTTTCTGTCAGAGCTTTTCCAGAAATAACAAAAACATTTCCACAAAGTGGCAACCTCCCACAGGAACACAGAATTTTCAAGGTCAGTAGTCAAATGTGTCCGTCACACAGACCGACTTACTTTCTTGAGAGGCCACAGTGCGTTTTGGGAATGTATTGAAAGGCTTCTTCACAGTGTCAGGAATGGTCTCCCCAGCGCTGCCTCCTGGGATAACGGGAAGCATCTGCACTGTGGAGCTTTGCAGAAATCTATGTTGCAATGACTGCATCTTCCCCTTTCCATGGAGCCTGCTGCGTGGGAGGAGAGGCAGAAGGCGGGAGGCAAATGCAGGTTTCTGTGGAGCAAGTTGTAACTGCGTGTCTTGGAATTTTACAGGTTCAAAGGACCATCGCAAAACAGATTCAGATGATAAAGCAGATTGGAAAAGGTCGCTATGGAGAAGTCTGGATGGGAAAGTGGCGTGGCGAAAAGGTAGCCGTGAAAGTGTTTTTTACCACGGAGGAGGCCAGCTGGTTCAGAGAAACAGAAATCTACCAGACTGTCCTGATGAGGCATGAAAATATTCTTGGTGAGTGAATTAAAGAGAATTGTTTGATAGCGTACAGGTTTCTTAAGTTTAGTAATTTTGTATTTGCTGTGGTCTGATGCACCTTCCTGTGTGCTTTGTTACCTGCTGTGCTCTGCAATTAACCACCCAGCGCTTTTCAAAAGAAAGATGTTTCAAAGATTACTGAAATGTATATTAAAGTAAAAAAATAATGGGATTTGTTGGCTGTTACTCCAAACACCACAAGTCTGTTTCTGCCACCTGTATTTCCATATCTGGGCTTTCTGAAAATATGTTAAAGGCTAGAGGTGAGGCATAGTTGCATGGACGTAAGATCAAATAAATATATTATTAAAATAAAACTATTGAAGAAGCTGATAGGTCAGAGTTTAGAGCAGTCAAAAAAAAAACCAACAAACAAAAAAAACCCAACCCTGAGAAGTATTAATTCGAAAAACTTTCTTTGTTCAGGATTCATTGCTGCAGACATTAAAGGTACAGGATCTTGGACCCAGCTGTATCTTATCACTGACTACCATGAGAACGGCTCACTTTATGATTATCTAAAGT
Source organism: Buceros rhinoceros silvestris (assembly GCF_000710305.1). Taxonomy (NCBI): domain Eukaryota; kingdom Metazoa; phylum Chordata; class Aves; order Bucerotiformes; family Bucerotidae; genus Buceros; species Buceros rhinoceros. The sequence goes on along the minus strand of NW_010391060.1, from coordinate 9,158 downwards.
CTACTACCTTGGACACAAAAGCCATGCTAAAACTGGCTTACTCCTCCGTGAGTGGCTTGTGCCACCTGCACACTGAGATCTTCAGTACTCAGGGCAAACCCGCTATTGCCCACCGTGACCTAAAAAGTAAGAACATCCTTGTGAAAAAGAACGGCACCTGCTGTATAGCGGATTTGGGTTTGGCTGTTAAATTTATCAGGTGAGTACAAGTGAGGAGGGTGAGGAGAAGCTGGCAAAGGAGATGCAAATGCTGGTTTAGTTGTTGACTGAGCGAGCGTGCACGTGTGAGTGAGCACCTGCAGTGTACGTGTGTACCTTTCACGCTGTGCTCACCATGTGTGTGTATGTGAGGTGGGGCTACCTGTGTGGGTGAGGGTGTTGCATAAACACAAGGTGCAGGTGTATAAATAGTCACTTTTTACTTATTGAGCGCATTAGTTGCATTTGCGGACAGGTTCAGTCTTCATCACTTCGCCCTCAGCAGCAACCTGAGCAATTGCTGCCACGTGCTAAAAGGATGTAGCACTGACAGGTTGAAGTCATGTCAGTAAACTTGTCACCGAAGCTTTCAGTTTGTCTGATCCGAAGACGACTCACAGCTTGTATAGAATAATACTAACCCTTTGCACACGTTACCAAGCAGGATTTATTGTGAAGCACCCTGGTTGGGCTGCCTTTTGTTTCATTTCCTACAAATCAAATTGCCGAAGTACAGATTTGATTTTTAAAATGGCTTTTAAATTTGATTTAAAAAAAATGGTTGTGTATTTAAACAACGTAGAAAGAGCAGACAAGTAGGACTTACTCCTGGGATTCATACGGGAGTCACCTCTGTCTGACAGCTCTGTTCAAAAGGAGCTTCAGCTCTCGGCAGCGGTCCTGCTGGTGGAGATGTGTGTGCGTGTGTGTCTGACTTTTCTGTGCACAGAAATGTTGCCATAGACTGAAGGTTTTTGTTTCAGAGGTCAGCTTTGAAACGGCGGTCCCTGAAGTATCAAGAAAAGAATTTTAAGAATTCTGTAAAAATCTTGAACTGAAGTTATTCAGAGTATAAGGAAAGGCAGTTTTTATGTGCTCTTCTCACCCTGCAGTTACCTACCAAGTTTCTTGGTGAGGCTTTTTCTTTATGAACCTGACCTTTCATTAAGAGCTGAGAAAGGAATGTTTTTCCTCTGAGGAACAGGGGCCTAGAAAACAACAACTTGGAAATTCACTATTTGCTGCAAAAGTTTCAGGGGAGAAATTCACGCTTTGCAAGTACACCTTGCCTGACAAGTACAGAGCAGCACACTGCTTAGGTATGAACTGAGAAGAACTAGCAACTACCAAGTGTTGCTACAGAAGAAGGTGAAATACATATTTGTCACAGTCCATATAGAATTTACATTACATACGTGGTTTGTTTTCATACAGAATCCTTCCTTAGACAGCGTTTCTCAGGCAGTGATTAGTTGAAAGGGGTGTGCTCTGCTGAAGCTAATGAGTTTAGTGAAGTTCTCTGCATTTCTCATTTTATTTGAAATACCGCAAGACGGTGCAGGTCACCAGATGTAGGTTACATTCTTGGAGTTAT
>NW_010391060.1:502-7503 GCF_000710305.1 Buceros rhinoceros silvestris | reverse complement strand
GGAATGCCACCCTAAATGCCATATATTAAACTTCTAAAAACATTTGAACTGATAAAGCTGATTTTGAGTTAATAAGAAAAAAGAATAAATCCAGTCACATAATTAATGGGAATGCTTCCTGTTAGATATAGTTGTCTCTTCTGGTCAGCATGTGAAGCGTGACACATTTGGTTAGTTTTTTTACACATTTAAGTCTGTGTGTTTACCCACCTTGACATGTAAAGTTTGGGAGAGATCAAACATAATGTGTGGACGAAAAATAGGCTCGTCTTCCTGATCCAGTTTGCTATAGCTAAGTGGTACAGCCCCAGACATTTGTTTCCTGCATTAATTGCTAAGACTAAAGCATTAGGTGGTGGAGTATGTTAAGGAAACGGCATTTAATGAAGATTTGATTGTTATCACCAACATTAGAGCTCAGGCTAATGCTAATGAAATCTCACAAATGTTACAGCATCCCTGTTGAGTCTTATCTCCATTGTGGTTTTGCATTTTAATGCTTAACATAGCCTCAGGCGGGTCAGCCTTTTAAGGAGAGTTGCCTTCACGCTAAGCGGCTCTCCTTGTAAGAATTGTTCCATTAAGATTATGCATTACTTTTGACCTTGTTTGAGGATGGCTATGGTGTGAATTTACTACTTCTCCCATCGAAATTACTTTCTTTTCAAGCCACTTTATTGCGTGTTTGATGGCCTTTTTTTATCTTCTTTTTCTTTTAGTGATACAAATGAGGTAGACATACCTCCAAATACCCGTGTAGGAACAAAACGCTATATGCCTCCTGAGGTGCTGGATGAAAGCTTGAATAGAAATCACTTTCAGTCATACATCATGGCTGATATGTACAGTTTTGGACTCATCCTTTGGGAGATAGCAAGGAGATGTGTTTCAGGAGGTAAAGAGCTGTAAGATCGCTTTCAATTGTGTCAGTGAACCCCATTTGTAACACAAATTTTCCATTACATCCTTTTCCCTGGGTAATCTAATAAGCAAACGTGGATAAAACATACAGGTAACTCGCAATATCTGTTTTGTTCTTGAAACTTATTTTAAAACACCAGTCAGTGCTGTTTCAACAGCAGAGATTTAGACTGTATTTTAATGGCTCGTTTGAAGGCAGCAGATGCCTGCATTGAAGAAGGAATATGGAATTCATCTGGGGGCCTTTTCCAGTGGCAACACATTTCTGCTGGATGGGAGTTAACTAACTGTTTTAGCAGGAAGTATATAGTGATAACTTTGTTTTGTTCGAGTTAAATAGGAGGACAAACAATTTGGGGGTATGCTGTGCCACCACTTATTTTTTTAAAGTAAGTAATGTATTTACAAGACAAACAAAAAAACCGGAAGCAAACGGCACTTATTATGTCATTGTCATACCAGTGACGTGCCTCATTTCCTTCTGGTATCAGGCATTCAAGTATTCAGCAAAGATAAAGCCCTGCAGCCAGCTGCAGACTTGGGGCATAGAGCCATCCTTGTACGTAGGCTGTGTGTGCTTTCTGCATGTAGAGCACAGTGTAGTGCAAAAATGATGGGTGTTACTACCTCTATTTTGCCACTGAGGAAAGTTCAATGCAGAAAAATGACTTGGCAGCAGTTACATGCCAGATTGGTGGCAAGTAAGAGTAGAGCATCTCTGTCTTGGGTCTGCAGTACCTTCGCCAGACTTTATGGGTCTTTAAAGCCTGCAGTTTTGGGCTGAATGCTGGCTCTGTGCTTACCCTAGAGAAGCAGGATTTCACTGATGAGCAATGTGATCACTGTGTTTACAAACTGGTAGAGTGTGTTGCAATGATGAGATGTAAAATCTGTAATATTTTTGTTGTCATTGCTGTGCACAAAGAATGGTACCTTGACATGTTCCGAAATGGCACAGAAATATTTAATTATATATATATTTAATATGTACCAGGTCCACTAATAAGAAGGAGACCTAACTCAAGGTTAATTGTCTGCCAAATTACTCTGCTACAGACCCTATGCTAATAGTTCTTTCTGTGATAACTTACTGGAAATTGCTGGAGAGGAGAACAGTGGTAGAAACTGTCTCACTTGGCAAGAAACTGTGCTTTTGGATTAAGACACCTGGCCAGTCTTTGCATGGCAGTGGTTACATTGGAACTTGACTGTGGAATAAACTTCTAGGGCAGGGAAGTCCTTTTACAGAGAAGTACATATATAATTGTTAAACAGTATGATCAATCTGTTACAAAATGAGAGGGGAAGAGGGTCGTAGAAAGTGTCTTCTGCAAGTGATGGGCAAATAATTGCTTCTTTCAGGAATAGTCGAGGAATACCAGCTTCCGTACCACGACCTTGTGCCCAGCGACCCCTCATATGAGGACATGCGAGAGATTGTGTGCATCAAGAGACTGCGCCCTTCGTTTCCCAACAGATGGAGCAGTGATGAGGTATTGTCCCTCTTAAAAAGCAGCCTCTGTTTTTAATCGGTGTACATGAGCGAGACTGACCCAGTTCTGCATTAATCTGAATGAGGAAGAGCTTTACCACTGGTGCTAGCACCTGTCACAGTGTAACGGGGCGCAGGAAGGAGCACAACTGTTTCAGATATCCCCACGGAAGGCAGGCAGAACTCCAGGGGCCATAGCCTACGATATCTGCAAGCAGGTTCGTGTGCTCTCTACCAAATTCCACAGCAATAGCGGACTGCGCTCAGACCTTCATAGTCTCTCTGTTTTCCTCTTCCACTCATTTTGCTCTCTGCTCCCAGCATTAATAGCATTAAATCAAGAGCTAGCCAAAATTTTGAAAGAGGAATTATTTTGTAGCGTATAGTGCAGTGGCAGCGTACTTGGAGTACTGGAAGCTACTCCAGCGTGTACTGATGTGTGAGCCGTTAATTCCAACCTTTTTACTTTTTTTTTTTTTTTTTTAAAGATGGAAGTTTCTCCTGTCACTTTGAATTGAAATGAGCATACAGCTTTTCTGTGATCACAGGTGCGCAGGCCTGGACACACAGTTTCACCATGATTTTACACTAACATGAGGGCAGGTTATTAAGTTTTGCTGTTACGGTCTTGAGATGCAATTGTACAGACCACTGTGGGTGGGCTGCAGCGATCATTCACTGCTTTACATCTTCACATTTTAGTAAAGAAGACTACAGGTGTAGCCTTTCAGAAGACACATGGGATCCAGAAAATGCTTCCCAAAATAAATGAGGAGGTGAGAGGGCTGGGGGAGAATCTAAAGTCTCCCCGCTGAGAGTCTGTAATGAAGCAAAGTTGTGCACGTGGGATCAGAGACGAACAGTTGAGGTACTGCAGGCAAATCTGCCACCTGCTATCAAGATGCTGTGGAAGAGAGGTCATTAATCATGTTAACTGGTAGAGTTTAATGCTGTAAGGTCTTCTATAGTTACAGAAGACAGCTGCCATTTGGGAATAGCAGTGTGTAGATGAATGTTCTGCAGATAGGTGAAAGATGTAGATAGCATGAGATGAGATGTAGGCAATTTGGGAATGTGAGGAAAAATAAACCACCCTCCCTGTGAGGCTCAAGGACTTGTGCAACAGCCAGTGCGAGAAGATCTAACCAAGAATCACCTGCCTCATCCTCTCCTTAGCCAAATCCTTCTGAGCCTTCGGACTGGGAGTGGAAACACTGCAGGAATACTAATAGTATTGATCCCGAGAAGAGGTGTTGTGCTGTGGCATACTATGTGAGTTTGGTCTGCTACCACATGTATCGAGGATTGGGGAGGATCCTTGAAAGAGCCGTTCTTGCTTAGTTGGTCAGTGTCATCGGTAATCCCACTTCAGGGGCCTGATGCCTTCCAGTGTCTGCACTGCTTCTGTGCCAGGAGCCTTTGAAAACGGAGAACAAGCTGATGAGACAGAAAACTTCTTTTCCTATTGTAGCAAGCAAATCTCCAGGCAGCATAAATCTGGAGGCCGATGGGCTTATCACCTGGCTGCGGTGGCTTATGTGGTGCTTTGTGTTTGGAACAAGGTGGTAGAGGCAGAGAGGGGGTGAACGCTCCTTTTCCAGGATGTCAAAGGCATGAGATGCAATCAGCAAGACTTGTTGCTGGGAGATGGAGAAGGGTCTGGCTGTGTTTTGGAAGCAGACAGGGGATGGAGAGGGACAGGGCAGAGCCAGGCTGGGTGCTCACAGATGGCTTTTTGTCAGGAGTGGCTGGGCAGGAGCCATGGCTGCATGCTCCCAGGCCCAGTTGCTGTCTGAAGAAAACGAATTCCACTGATTTTGTACAGCAAAGGACTCTCTGTACAGAGCCACACAAGTTTGGGGAAGGGGAAATAAAAAGTGGTTTTGTGGAGTGTACAGCCAAGTCTAGACTATAACTTGGCATAAATTGTAAGAGTTATTGCCATGTTTGGAGACCTCTCCTTAATATACAGAAAACAAAAACTTGTAAAAAGTGATACCAGGCAGCATATTCTGGTGTTTTGGTTGCCCTTACAAAAGACCTTTTCGCGTCAGTTTTTTTGCTTTGCCACCAGCTGCAGTCTCCTATTCCACTGACCCAGGCTGGACTGACTTTCCTGTTTCTCTCCGCAGTGCCTACGCCAGATGGGGAAACTGATGATGGAGTGCTGGGCTCACAACCCCGCCTCCCGCCTCACAGCCCTGCGGGTCAAGAAAACACTTGCCAAAATGTCAGAGTCCCAGGACATTAAACTCTGACTCGGCCAGAGCCAGCTCTTGTGAAGGCCCATGGAAACGGACTTCCTTGTGCAGGCAGAAGTCCTGAAGAGGTATCAAAAGTCTTTACTAATAAGTACCTTGAACGCGATCATGCTTCAGAGCAGCTGTAAGTTTGACAGCTTTTGAGGAGAGTACCCTTCGCAAAAATCAGCTGACGTTTGACATACAAGGTTGGAAGAGGCTTGTCTGCCCTTGTTTACACGGGGAAATACAGTTTTAGTAACTGGTTTAAGATTATGCATGTTGCTTTCCGTGAAAGCCTCTTATTATTTTATTATTATTATTGTTATTATTATTATTTTGATTGTTTAAAAAGATACTGCTTTAAATTTTATGAAAATAAAACTTTGGTTTAGAAGTAAAAAATATGTATATTGTTACATTAAAAACAAATTGGAGGTAACTGTGCTGAAAATGAAAGCAAAGTGGCTTTTTCATTTATAAAGAGACTACTGCACTCCAGAGTTTAAGAAAACAAGGAGAGTGGGTCTGTGCAGCTCTGAGGAGCTGTAACGCGAACCATCTTAAAAGCCGCCTACCTGCAGAGACGACTTTCCACAGCCCTGCACAGACAAGCAGTTCTCACAGCATAGAGATGGAGCCCAATTACATCCCTTCCATCGCTGGCACTTGCAGCCAGGTTCCTGTGGGCGGCTTGTCCCAGGGGAGGTCGTGCTTCATTTAAGATAATCGGGAGGTGTATCAATATGGCTCAGTGTGACTCGTTTGAATAAGCTCTTCATGTTTCCAGGAAATCTAATGGGAATGGTACCTGGATGATAAACAAGTGCCCCTTTTCTTGGCTTTTTTTTCCCCTTTCTTGTCTCCCCAATGCAAAATAAAGTATTCTGTGTGTGAGAGGAAATGAAGTATACATTTGGATTGCTGGTGAATTTGAAACTGCTGTGACCTGCCTGCATACAGAATCACTGGGTAAGAGGAAGTTCCTTGTGAGAAGAAATTAATTTGCTCTTTCATCTGTGTGGAAGTGAGGTACCCATCTGCAACCACAGTTGGGAGAAAAAAAAAATCAGTGTTCCCTTTTTTAAGGGAAAGAAAAAAACCTTCCAAAATAATCATTTTTGGGGCAGCAATCATTTTACTTTACGTGTAAGGAGACCCGGTGCCTCCTGGCTGCAGTAGGAAGGCAGCAGGGAAGGAGCGTGAGACTTGGATGGGCAGTGAGAGCTGGTCAAGTGCCTCCAGTGCTTCTCCTGCTGTAGTGAGAGGCACCACAAACCAAACAATTTGGCTCGAGTTTCACCTGCCTTACTGTGTTGGGTGGCCTTCCAGCAGCCTCCACAGGAGGCTCCATGGGAGCCATTGCACAGCAATGCCAGGCTCTGCTGCCAAGCTGGGGCTGCATAGCATTGTGGCTCCCAGCCACAGTGGAGGAGGAGGAGCTTTTAGGGGAGAAGAGCAATGGGAAATGTATTTAGCATCTTTCCCAATTCCCCCTTCCTGGGGCTGCAGCAGTGGGCTGCGATGTTAATACTACAGAAGGGGAAACGAGAGGTAAAATATTCCCCACGAAGTATGTCCTTTGGAAAGGTCTCTGTCCTTTGTCAGATCATCTAAGCTGAGCTGTTATGGGAGTTACCGGTGTACCCTTCTTTACCCTTCTTCTATTTTAAAATTTCTTTTTGCTTGCCTGTGGCCTGTTTCACTAGATAGTGTTCAGGTTAATTTTGAAATAAGTCCTTGCAAATGCTCTTTGATTATGTTAAGCCTATTTCAGAAGTATTTGCCATGCTGGAATTAGCCTCAGCATTTCCGTAATGCTTTTTTTTTTTTTTTTCCCTTTTTGGGCAAAACGGAAAGTCCTTGCAAATGCTCTTTGATTATGTTAAGCCTATTTCAGAAGTATTTGCCATGCTGGAATTAGCCTCAGCATTTCTTCCGTAATGTTTTTTTTTTTTTTCCCTTTTTGGGCAAAACGGATTTAGTTCTGGTAGGTAGGTATATAATAGGGCTTTAGCTTCAAGGCTCCCTGAAGGTATTTCCAGTTGGAAAAACTACCAAGCTAACAGAGAAAAATGTGCAGGTTCAAGAGAACCAGCAAGACCTCCATGATTATAGGTGTTAAAAAGTTTAATCAGTGGATTTTTGTTAATTAGAGTGCTTTTTCTGCAGTGCAATTTCCCTGCCTGTACCTCAAAATACTAAGCAATAGACAAAGAAAATCTCTGACAGTTAATAATACACTGAGCCCTGGTCCCAAGAGGGGTGATGCTGGATTCCCCTGTCCTTAAAAGACAGCGTGCGTGCGTGGCTGGGAGCGGTTTGCTCTTCCCCTCGTCTGCCTTCGC
>NW_010391060.1:0-387 GCF_000710305.1 Buceros rhinoceros silvestris | reverse complement strand
TGGCTGGGAGCGGTTTTCTCTTCCCCTCTTCTGCCTTCGCTTGAAGTTTTGTGGCTCAAAAGGAGGAGGACAGCCCAGCCTCTCATTATTTTTTTGTCTTAGAGAATGGAACCACACGGTTTCTACTCTCATTCCTTTCATGAAAATGAGCACGTCCCCGAGGAACTGGGGTGTCTCGCCTACGACAAAGAGGATGGGACCACTGACTTGGGCAGCAGTTGGGGCAGGCTCGATCGATCCCACCTCCGAGCTTGGTCCCTGCGGGTCCCCGGTAAGAGGTTGCACAGCAGGGATGCCTCTTCCCTGCCATGTTTCTCTGTGTTTCATGTCTGCTTTCCTCAAAAAAAAAATATTTTTTTTATTATCATGGCTCTCCCCAGAAATGTT
>NW_010391059.1:12099-14893 GCF_000710305.1 Buceros rhinoceros silvestris | reverse complement strand
CCCCCCCAAGGAATGAGCTTTTGTAAGTTCCATTTTTACATATTAATTTCTTAGCTAGAACATTTAATCAGAAAGTTGAGAAAAGAGTAACATTTAATCACCATAGAGTAGTGGGAGCTTCAGGAAAGGGATGACAGGGCATAGGGACACATCACCTGAGGAGCCATTCACCTTCAGGCCATTTGTTCCCACTGAAGTCTCCTTGGAAAAAACCACGAGCAGTTCCTGTCTCAGTGTTTCCTTCCTTCTTAGAAATGAACTTGCAGGCTCAGGCCATCACCTTTGCCTCAACTGTGACCTGGCAGCCTCAGAAGACAGTCAAAAGCCTGTCTGGCTACAGAAATAACAAGGCTAGCTGGAGATACTCCCACCAGGGAGGGAAGCCTCGCTTGTGTGAGGGTAACTTGGTTCATTAAACTGCCTTTTCTGCAAACAGCCAGTTCCCACCTTCCACCAGAAATCTTCCCATGTCAACCCCTTATTGGGATTTATTTTGTCTAAGATGTCATGCTTACATCATGGATGTAAGAAAAAAACAACCACCATCACATCATAGCCTGTGGTATTGACAGGTAAATACTGTTCCCTCCTGCCTGTATTTGCTAACCAGCAAATGGCTGTGCCATGCCTGTCCTTGCTCAAAACCATGAAGGCTTCTCAGTGTCAATTTTGGTTTCCCATAGAAATGAGGTTTCATGCCGTTGTGTGGAGTGGCAGCCTCTGCCATTGGCCAAGCCCAACCCTTATAGCAGCTATCTCAGCTATAGTATCCTCCAACAGATCTTGCTAAAACAATTGGCTGGGTGGAGGGGAAAAAGTGTATGTGGCCTGACTGTGAGAAAGGCTGCAAAGTTCACCTAAACAATAGAGCAAGAACATGCAAAATGTTACACCTCTGCTTGCTACCACTCTTGAAAAGATCCGTATCTAATGCACACATTTTCAGTTGTCACTGTGAATCAGCCTAAAGACAGAAATCCAGGGGAAAACAATCTGCATTAGTTCTGCACTCATCAGCCCTCTGGTGTAATTGTTTCCTTCAGTGATGAGCCAGCGACTCTGTTTGGTATGTCTGCGTATATTACACAAGTCACACTCTGAGCTTGTTAAGATAGAAGAACTTTGCTTGGTATTTGATGAATCATACTGTTTAGACACGTTAAATGCTACCAACCACCTTCTGTCATCAAGGAGCACAACATAATCCTTGACCATCATAAATAACAGATCCAAGAGTAAGTAAAACAAATGCATTTTTTTGAATTACTAAGGCTGAGTGAAGCACACTTTAAAGGCTCTAGAGCTGGTAGCGATAGTTGTAAGAAGTACAAATATTTTAGTTCTGTCATCTTGCTTCTGTGTGTATGTCACATAAAAGCAGATGAAGGCAGTGAAGCTAAGAGACAGAGCTGATGAATATGAGACAGATATCATAGAATCATAGAGTCATTTAGACTGGAAAAGATTCTTAAGATCATTGATGTCATGAGGCAGGTTCTTCAGTCCTCTGAATTAAGTTTGATGCATTTGCCTCAAGGGGGGAAAAGTAACAGTTTGAAAAATTCAAGTTATATGAAGTATAAAAGTACTTTTCAACTTGTGCCCTTTCTACTGTACACCTGAAATGAGATGGCATTCATGCAATTTTAAATTCATTGCATTTTGAGGTATGGGTGAAATGAACTGAAGCATGGAAGTACATTTTTTTTCTGTAGCGCTTTGGAAAATAAGCCATTGCAGTCAGTCATATTCGGAGGAAAAAAAATCCCATTATGCTGAGTTTCTTGTTTGATGCCAAGCTAGTCTGCTTGGCAGAGTTAATCAAACATTGATTCTTGGACTAATTTTCACTTTACTGTGTTGAATGAGTGACAGCAGAGAGAATAGTCTGTACTGATGAGGTAGGCACACTGGCTTGCTCTCTCTGTCTTCGCCTTTGCAAAGCTTGGGGAAGCTTTGAACTCAAGCCACGAGGGAGCTAGAAGGAATTAAGAGACAAGACCTGCGATCAGAGGCAGCAGATAGAACCATTATGTGCCATCTAGACATTTGTCATGTAAGATATTAGTCTGGGGAAAACCCCTATGGCTTGTGCTGCTTTCTGATGTGGATGCCTTTTGGGCAGCCGTGTGTGGTTATCTTTTCCTCTCTGCAGGAGGAGGATAATTTGTCCTAATCAACAAGAATTTTCGAGATGGGGTTGTTGCAATGATGCAATGCTCTGAGGTCTGGACACTGCCATTGGGCTAAAATTGTCAGTCTTGCTCAAAGTCGGGTACACATGGAGTCATCCCCACATCGAGCCATTGCTTGTTTCCTATGGAAAGCAGACCTGGGGCACACAGTGTCTGCAACTTCTCCGTGGGTGTGAAACATGAACAGAAGTCTGCTCTTTGTCATACACTCTCCTGCTGTAGGTGATGCCATTTTTCTTTCTAAACTCTTCCTATGCTGAGTAATTATCCTTCCCTCCATCTCTTATTTTCTGGGTTACTGCAAAGCTGCATGCGCAGAGTCAAATGCAGTCAAAGAAACTTTGTTGTGTTTTTCAGTATTTCCTTGTCAAGTTATGTCACCTGGTTTTGTCTTTTCTCTCCCTTCCTCTCTAGGCTCGTTATTAACCTTGCACTAGCTTCTTTTCAGTCCCACCAAATGAGCTCATAACTGTCAAGGCAAAAGCTTTCTTCTTTCCGGTTTCTGCCATCTGGAACAGCCTTCTCGTAAATCTCTGCCCCATTGACTCATCATTTCATATTTTTGTCATGTGAAAACAAATCCATTCTCCCATCTCTTT
>NW_010391059.1:0-12024 GCF_000710305.1 Buceros rhinoceros silvestris | reverse complement strand
CTTTCCCTTGGCTCATGACTCCTCCAAGACACTGTAGCTTTTCATGCTTTAACTAATTTTTCACTTTGTATCTGAAGCCTGAACCGCAAGTCTAATATTAAAAACATTGGGTTTCTGTCCTTCCTCAGTGTATTTTGGAACTGGAAGATGTTAAACCTGAATGAAGTTCCGGTAGGTGGTTTCTGAGAGTAGGTTAAAAGAGACAGAATTACAAATGCTTTAATAAGATGTAAGACCAGTTGAAATGCTCCCAGCCATGTGTTATATAGTTCAGGAGAGAGCTTATTTTAGTTGAAACACCTTTCCTTTTTCAGTGAAGACAGCATTTTCAGAACTCTGTAGAGAATTAACTAATAACAAAAGTCATCACTAGTGGACATTGTCCAAGTGGAGGTGAATTGCAAACATTACTAAATAGATAAAAAGCAAAGATGAAATTTCCTATTAAAAAAAAAATATAAAGTTGTCACTCTTGAGATTAAAGAGATGTCTTTCTCCACCTGTCAGAGCTGATTGCCTTTGTAAGTACAAAGGTTCAAATCAAGGGTTCACTCATGTTCCTTCACTGGAAGAAAGATATGAATAAAATGCCTAGTACTCTCTTTCAGTGCCTGTGTCTCTGTAATGTTAATAATGGCAGGGATGTTCTTCCATTAGGGCATAAAGGATTTTAATCCTTAATAACTTGAGTGAATAGAAATGATTTCCCACCCCTCAAGTGACCGAATTGATTTTTTAATAACTTACAAAGAGGGAAGGTGCCTTTAATATTGAACGGGAACATGTCTGAATGGATCTCATGTGATTTCTCCAAGAAAAGGCAGCCCCTCTCTGAAGCCAGAGAATGCCTGCCATATATTTAAAACACTTTACAGCCTTTATGTTCTAAGGGTAGTGGTGAGGGCTAAAGCAGCAGTCAGTACACTTGATAGATTATATAAAAAGCATTTATTTTTGTAAGAAAGTCAGCGCCTCACACTGCCAATATTTTAATGAAATATCACAGATGCTTTAACAAAAAAAGATCCATTTTGTATCATGAAACCAGAAGCTGATGAGATGAAAAATGAGATGAAATGTCTTAAGCAAAAAAGTGTTTTATCACACATTGAGATATAATACAGCGTGGCTTATTCATCCATCTTTCTGGCTATATATAAGGATGATAGAAGAGCAGTATCCCAGGGAGCAGGGTTTCACGCCCTCTCTTCAGTACCATACACACAGCTAGCTGTAACCTTGAGATGAGGATTTTGGAGGACAGTTTCAGGATCAATTTTTCCAATTCAGCATCTCTAGCTGGAGCCTTAGCTGATATTGCTTTGGTAGCGCTGTTATTGACTGTCAAGGTTTGTTATATGGGGTCTTGCCAGACACTGCATTGGTATGAAAGGAGTTTTAATCGAAAGCTGAGGACGTGTGCTGTATTTTTATTCTGAAGCCATCTGTGTGGAAGGACAGGTAATTAATTCAGCATGAAAATTAAAAGGCATAACTGAAATCTGTTAGTGAAGTAAAGAGACTCGATAGCAGACTGCTGTCTGGGGGGGCTCTGCAGCCTGATGCCTGGCCACGAGACCACTGCCAGTGCAGCGTCTTCACAGTAAAGTGCTTAGGCGCTGCAGATACCTTCTGCTCACATCAGCAGGGAGTCCAGCCCAGATAGAAACCTGCCTGAGACATAAGGTCATTGCCCAGACAGTGCCAAATCTGTGGCTTCAGCTGTGGCTTCAGTACCTGAACTAGTTAGTTAGGACATACCTGGAAGACACAAATTGTGGGCTGCAGATTACTGCTGAAAATTGCCAAATTCAGATGTACCAACATTGTCAAGTCTGAAAGCAGTCATACTCTGATCAGTTCTGTGTTACCTGTGACACAGGGCAGCTCAGATCTGCACGGCTGACCTGAGTGGTGACTCTGGGACTGGTGGGTGCCACAGAGCCATGCCTCCTGCAGAACAAAATTTCAGTTGATTTCTGCTCAATGTCCTGAAATAGCAGCTTGCCACCAAAAGTGACAGTACTGGCAGCTCTCTATCTTTTCATTAATTCATAGCTTCTGTCCCCAGGTCTCCCTCCATGTAGCCTCAAATCCTTCCATTGTGGGGACTGTGCACGGCCAGCTCCTTCTCAGCCCTTCTCAGCCCTCCCACACTGCATGGCAGTCTTTGCTGTGAAATCAGTCTTCTGTTTCCACGCAGACGAAGAAAGTCCCAGAATCTAATAAGCAGCTGTGAGTGAATACAACAGAACACTGATTCACCTTCATTTGCAGATTGCCACTTGCTAGCTTGGTTTTGTTGCTTATTTGAACTACTGTCAGCTCCTCTCCACAAGCATGCAAAATCCACATGCTCCTGCTGCTGGTCATGAAGTACAAAACTGGACTAGCTGGCAAGGTGTTTTCTAACTGAAAGGCATTTGTGCCAGAGTATTTCTTTAAAATGCGAGTTGCACAGAGACGTAACTATGAGTTTACTGCTACTAAATAACCAAAATGACATGTGAAATGCCAGTGGAGATCTCTTAGTAATTATTCCCACTAAACTCCTCCAATTCAGATGTTACTTTCCACCAGAGACAATGAGCCACATTCTGTATCCAAGATAACTCGACAAAGCACCTTAGAGACAGACCGAATTTATACTCCAGCAAAAGACAGTAGAATTGAAGTTATTAATTTCTTTTTATGGTAGTGGCCCACCAGAAACCTGGAAAAGATGGAAGAGATTTGTCAAAGTTATTTATGTGGTAAATGAAGCTAAGCTGAATAAAGGTTTATTTTACAGGTCAAAACCTGTTAAGGAGCATTCACCACCAATTTAGATTTCTTATACTGAATAGCAGCATCACTGCTCCAGCAGATTTGCTGGATTGGTCTATCACGCTCCTTGCTGAAATGGAAGTCACTGCAGTTAGACATTTAAAAAATCTGGGCCATGACCTTTTTTAACTTGCTGTCACAAGGAAGATGCAAAAGCACAAAAGTTTCAGCCTTCACCATTAGAGTATGTTCAGGGTGGCAGCACAAAGTGCAGATCCACTGCATTTTATTTCCATGCAGTACAATCTTTCAATTTCTCAATTCTTATTATAACCAAAATAAAAGATACATATAACCAGATGAGAAATATCGAGGAATGATGAGAGGAAAAGCAAATTTTATCCCATACGAAAGTTATACAAACTTAATAAAACTTACATACCCATTTAACAAAACTACACAAGGGAAGACCTTCCCAAGACACTAGTGAACAGCGCATTTTCACTTTTGCACTAAGGTGGTTCCTAACCATTACCAATTTTGTCAATGTGACACTGAGATTGTCAATGTCACACTGGACTCAGTGCCTGTAACTACAGTCAGGGAAGCTCAAACCTCACAAAAGGAGGAAGATGTTGGGTGGTTACAATAAATTTATGGACATGGGATCTTCTACCATGAATTTAAAACTCTTCTTAGCTACATGCAGACTACATCCTTGTATCCCATTGACACTTATGGAGATCAATTTTTTTTAATTCCCTCTCTGGTGGCCTTCCAGTGTCCTTAAATTTAATTTTAGAACTCTAAAGCTATGGTTAGTTGTACCAGGAAGATTCTATTGTGTTTTCTAATACAGGACATTAAGTATATAATAACAGCTTAACGAACCATTAAATACATCGGAAGTAAAAAAAAAAAAGTCCCCATCTACTGCACTGTATTTTTATTTAATATTTGGGGCCAGATGTTACAAGAGGGTGGAGCTTCGCAGAAAACTCAACAAAATTATCTGAAAAAATTCACAAGCTGTGTCACCATATCAAGTCTTTGTTGTGCTTTAGGGAAGTAGCCCTGGTGAAAGGCAAGATTCACCATTCCGGGGCAGCAGAGCACTTGCGGCTCAGAAGTGAAGTGCTGGAGGGTGTAGAGGCACAGCTGGCACCACCCACACCGCACCACGTTGCAGTAACCCACAGAGCTGCGGGTGCACATCTTCAGGGTGCACTTTTAACCTGGCCCTGGTTAGAAACCTCCCACTTTGCACAGATGAACCTGCACCACGACTCCCTTTGCAGGCCTGTTTGGTTGTACTCCGTGTAAGCTGACAGCCTCTGTAAACATAGATGCAAGGCTTAAGACCTCAATAGCAAAACCTGCTGTGAGCAGCTACAACTCCCAACAGCTATTACAGCGTGAGATGTATTCTGAAAGAGCAGTTTATCCTACTGGGCATGGGAGATAACTGTGTTTCTGAGGCCTTTTTTCCCCTCGTGATGTTAAAATGGATTCTAACCACATTATGGTAAGCGTGGCTGATCTGTAATGTAACTTGCCCTTGTGATGAAAGGTCTTTGGAACTGCATAGCAGCACTTCTGTGAGGAGCAAGAGATATGGAAGTCAAACTGACAATCTCAATTAAAGTATTTCTAGCAGAAAATGTAGAAAACCAGTGGATAAATGGTACCTTTCTGTTTTGCAGAAAATCTTTGGTTGCCTTTTCCGGATCCAGGTTCATTTAATTTCATTTCACTTCTTAATGTTTTCCTCCACTATCACTCTCCTTTACTAGACAATATGTGGTTTGCTTCTCTTCCTGTGAGTTTGCACATATACATTGGAGTGATCTTGGCATCCAGACCTAGCAGTTTTGTTAAGCATGCTTTTCTTTTTTCGAAGTGGTGGAAGACTGCATATTCCTCAATACTGTATGCCCTATTTGGAAAAAAAAAATTAAAAATTTCTCTTTCTCTCCATGCTACCTAGTTAATTTGCTCGTTGGCCCAAGTACTGATTTTACAGCTCCTCAGAGGTTTTGAGATTATGTATCTAGTAGTGATTTGAAGGTTTTTGTGGTTAATACTAACACAAGGGATCAACTCAGAATTTAGCTGTAGGATCTCCAGGAATGTATTTATCCAGAGTCAGCAGAGTCAGCCCCAGCGACACATCATGCCCCCTTGGCTCTGGAGCTTGCACTGCTCTCTCTCAGTTATGTTGTGCAGAAGCATTGGTAGCTTGTTTCCCTTCTTCAGCTGTCCGCTGAGTGTTCACAGTGCTCTGGGGTACAGTGCCTCAGTGTAAGGAACTCGAGTTTCTGTCAGTTTGTCCTTTCTGTTTTAGATTATGAGAAATCAGTAACATTGAGAGAATAATTTCTATCACCCCCACCCCCACCCCCCTTAAAAGATTATGGCTGTTTTGGAATAATTTTGGGTAGCTGCCTTTCATCAACATTAACACCACTTTAGTTCCTTTCTTTCACATACTCTTCCTACTACAGGAAACCTGCAAGACAACATGTCATACAGTAAGAAGACTTTTTTCAAGATCCCGAATGTACTTTTTGTTGTATAGGAAGTCAGTGGAGAACTTGAATATATTTCTCACTTTCTCTCCAGATTTACCTGCTGTGAGAATTAGTGCACCTGGCGCAATCACAGCACACTCACCCATGGCAAAAACATCAAATGATCTTCACACGGGGGTAGGGGCAGTGGCTGCTCTCAAATGATGTTTATATGGAAAAAGTCCATAAGGCCTAGCAAAGGGATTTAACCTAGCATGACACCTGTATTTGGATGCTCATCATGGTGACAGAATAAAAATATTAAACATGCAGGCTTATAAAACTGATGCTTTTATCTTTTGACAATGTTTTCAATCAGAGTAACACTTGATCCTATGAAACCAGTTGTCTGAGATTTTTGAAATGTGTACTTAATGCTTTTTATTCTTTTAGCATTCCTTGGTAATATACACACTTCCCATTAGAAAAATTACCTAACCTGATTATTTTGCCTCCATGAAGGCACTTGGTTCCAGTTGTTTCTCTCAACTTTGAATTACGTAATTGCAAACCCTGATGTTTGATACCTACCAATCACCTACTTGAAGTATGTATCTGAAGCCTTCAAGTCTCCTAGAGATGACAAATGACCAACTAAGGACTTGATTTCTGCAAAGAAAGACAACTGGGAAACATGCCATACTGGGAGTTTTATATAGGAAATGGCATTACCAAAATCTTCACCTGCCTCCCAGCTGTGTCTGAAATATAAACAGCATCCTCCAGAAACCCACCGACAGACCCTTCTCCCATGGCTGTTGGCTCTGTCTTTTGGATCATCTCCCATTTAATAATTAGCAACCCTACCTTTTCCCTTTCGCTGCTTTCATAAATTTATACATGAGTAATTAGAACAAAATCCTTAATGTTTTCATTTCCCCTTGACGTTTTTAGAAGAGTTTCATTAACAGGTTGGAATCAGAAACCCCTTTTTTTCTGTCCACATATACACCCATGTAAATAAATCAGGAAGAGACAGAAGTTCAATGCATGAACTGTCTCCCACAGTGATCCAATTAAATCTTGCTAGGTTAGGTTTTATTCTGAAAAAAAAAAAAAAACCCCAAAACTCCAAAAAACAGCCTCAGGTTTTCACAGCTGAATCAGAAGCATGTACTTTTCATAACACATATGCACACACTCAGAGCTCTACAACCCAGTTGTGGCCTTGAGTCTGAATTATTCACGTGTTGCACCAAAGTCTGCATTTTTAAAGGCATTCTGAAAAAACAAAACAGATTCAGGACAGGCTGGAGAATTAGAAAAGGTATCAAGAACAAATTAGTACCAAAATTCCTCTGCCATGTGCCATGCATTATTAAACACTAATAAATGCCTTGGAATGCCTCAATGCTTAATTATCTGTTTTGAAAATGAATTTTTAGTGAAACAGATATTTTTCTCTTTTAACTAAAAGTAAGAGACCTTGTGTTGTGAAGACCTCTGTGTTAAGTCACCCAAGGGAGTGTTTTTGCCTGTAGTTGAAATGTAAGTATCTGCTTTTCCAATTATCTAATAATTTGTTTCTGCTCTATAGTCATCCCTGGGTGTGGGACGTTATCACAGGGTAGAGACAGAAAACCTGGTGTGCTAGCAATTTTTAAATAAAATCCTGCCTTTGATTTCTTCCCTTGAAGCCCAGCTTTGTCTTTCCACAGTCAGTGGTTCAGAGGAAGAAGGGAATTCTCTAGGTCTGGTGGATGAGATAAAAAGACAAGGCACCAAATAATTAGCATGCTATGACTGCTATACTAAATCAGAGCAATGACCTCACTGGCCCAATAGCTTTTCTTTCACATCAAGCTCTGAACAGGGTCTGAACACAGTGGAGGAGAATTAGAGATTTACTTGCTTGTATAACTTCCACTCGCTCTTTTCCCTCCACCAACTTCCACAGTAGTTATTGTGGGCCCAAACTAAAGTTTGAGGTTTATGTTAAGCAGTTGAACTTAAACACGCTTAACGCAGTTGTGGGGTTCCCAGTTGGATGTCCCAACTGGACATCCTATCCTAACATCTTTGATGAAAGATGCTGCATTCTTTTCTTGGTTATATTGTGACAACAACATTTCATGGTTAATTGTATGTTTAAAAAATCTTTCTTCTGCTTTTGAGTTTCACAGATGGTCCCTTGAGAGAAGATGAGTAGGAGAATCTAATTTACTTCTTTATACTGCACATTCTTTTATGTGCCAAACCTCTTTCTTAGGTTCCCTCTCTAAGCGACTAGTCTGTATTTCTTTACTCACTCTTCACTCTAAAAACCTTTCATCATCATTGCTAGTCTCTGAACATGTTCTAGTATCTCCAGGTCCTTTTTTTTCAGGTTCGGGCTATGAGAAGTGTGGATGATATTTAGATTATACTATGGAATTACAGTAAGATAATGAGAAGCAGTGAGAGCAGAGGGATGAGGGACTCTGTGGTAACAAAAGGAAGAGTAAAAGCTAGTGAAAGTGCATGAGTGAAAGAAGGAGAAAACGTGATGCAGGTAAGAAAAATAACGGGGCAAGTACATCATTATCTACTATATTATAACAATACCCAGGGATACCAAGGGACCATCTGTAGAAGGCAAAAAAAATTTTGCACCAATTAAAAAATAAAAAACTTGGAAAAAACACAAAGGAGGGAGGAAACACAAGACCAAAGAAAAAAATGACAGAATATGCAAATCATTACGCGGTGGATGTGTTAGGTCCATGATAGTCTAAGGAAACAAAGATAAGGACTAGTAAGAATGAGACAGATGATTACTTCATCCTGAGGAGTCACGGGGATTACATATTGTCTCCAAAACTTCCCAGACAAGGCTGGGGTTTAGGGTCTGATATTATCAAATGATAGGTAAAAAGGGAACAACTCTCCCCTCGGAAAACTGTTCAGTTTTTCCATCTCAAAACAGGAGGTGTGGGGCAGACCACATTACGGGAGAAGCAGTGTCACAGCTTCCTGCTAGAAATCGC
Source organism: Buceros rhinoceros silvestris (assembly GCF_000710305.1). Lineage (NCBI taxonomy): Eukaryota > Metazoa > Chordata > Aves > Bucerotiformes > Bucerotidae > Buceros > Buceros rhinoceros. The sequence continues at coordinate 3,722 of NW_010391059.1, read as the reverse complement.
AGGATTTCTGAGCCAGGGCTACTTGTGTCAAATTGCCACAATCCTGGCATGTACTTTCTCTTCCAATGCCAGTTTTTTGAACTGTTGTTGGTCAATATGGCCACATACTGCCAAATCCTGTCATTAGTATGAACAGGTTAATCCACATGCACTTGGGACTCTGCAGGCAGATGGATTGGGCTTTCTGGTTGGTGATTCTTTGGTCATGTAGCTGGTGAGGAAAGAAGAGGAACAGGGTGTGAAAGTGGTAATTTCTGGGTATTTCTTCCTACTTACTGGACAAGAGGAAGGCTGTAGATGTTGTCTACCTTTTTTACTTTAGTAAAGTTTTAACCTTAGTAAAGCCTTTGACACTGTTGCTCACAGCTCTCTCCTGGAGAAACTGGCTGCCTATGGCTTGGATGAGCATACTCTACACTGGATAAAAAACTGGCTGGATGGCGGGGCCCAGAGAGTGGTGATGAATGGAGTTAAACTCAGTTGGTGGCCAGTCACAAATGGTGTTCACCAAGGCTCAGTATTGGGGCCTGTGTTCTTCAACATCTTTATCAATAATCTGGATGAGTGGATTGAGTGCACCCTCAGCAAGTCTGCAGATGACACCAAGTTAGGTGGGTGTGTTGATCTGTTCGAAGGTAGGGAAAGGCCAAGTGCCAGGTCCTGCACGTGGTTCACAACAACCCCCTGCAATGCTACAGGCTTGGGGAAGAGGGGCTGGAAAGCTGCACAGCAGAAAAGGGTCTGGGGGTATTGGTGAATAGCCAGCTGAATATGAGCCAGTGTGCCCAAGGTGGCCAAGAAGGCCAATGGCCTCCTGGCTTGTATCAGCAATAGCGTGGCCAGCAGGAGCAGGGGAGTGATTGTCCCCCTGTACTCGGCACTGGTGAGGCTGCATCTTGAATACTGTGTCCAGTTCCTGGCTTGTATCAGGAATAGCGTGGCCAGCAGGAGCAGGGGAGTGATTGTCCCCCTGTACTCGGCACTGGTGAGGCTGCATCTTGAATACTGTGTCCAGTTTTGGGCCCCTCACTGCAAGAAGGACATTGAGATGCTGGGGAGGCAAAAAGAGCATTTTTGCCTCTGTAGCCTGTCTTCTGAGTTGGAAGGTAGGTTTGAATCAAAGGAACTTTGAGGTGAGCTGATCTAAGTTGTTCTGAAGGAAAACATGCATGAGAAGTTGCCTTCAATTTATTGAAAAAAAGTAAGGTCAATTATTTTCAGAAACCTTTATAGTGGTAACTGATAGGTTTTCTTCTGAGGTTTTAAAACAACTCAGTATGGTGCCTATCACTGCATTCTGGTGTGGAAAATCAAATTACAGCAGGGCTGTGTAAGAAAAGGAAACAGATAAAATAGGAGTAAGTGTAGATTTAGGATATTGATATAAAACAAGAAAAGAAACAAGTAATTATTTCCAAGTGAATTGCTTTAATTATGTCTTCCCAACGTAACAGTCTCTGATGTATCTGCAGTAAGGGAATCATGTAATAGCCTGGCACATACTTCTCTCTGCAGAGGATATTGTACAGAGACCAGAAGTTGTGATGATAAAGTTACTTATCCTCTAACAGTTATTAATGGAAACACCTAAATTTTACCTCAGGTTCTGCAACATGAGGCTCCAGCCCTGCTGCTCTCATTATGTCTGAAGGTAGCCAGTGTTGTGGACCTGTTCCCTCCTCCTCTTCTGTAACAAGCCTTTAACAAGTGTCATTTGTTATTAGTAACATGTAAATTTGCTAGAGCAGCACCATTTGCATTGCAGTGACTGAATACTCACTAGTGGGTTTATTACCCACCGACCATGCTATGGCTTATAGTTTGTCTTTATGTATTTTGCCGAGCTGAAATACAGCATGAAGAAAAAAAAGACAAAAAACAGGGAAAGGATGACTTTTGAAAGGATGACATTTGAACTCTTTCTGCTGAGAGCTGAGAGCCAGAAAGTTTCAGAACTGTGGCCGTGCCTACTCGATCAGGCAGTGGAAATTTGGGCAGAAAAGAGCAATCATCTTTGATGATGGTCAGACCATGGTTATGGGGAAACCCAGCTCTTTATGATGGATGTAGCTGTGAAGTATTTTAATACAGGGAAAGACTTAAAAACAGTTTAGCCAACTTCATAACCACGGAAGGGACTCACGAGGGCTCCTGAGATTATCACATTAGTCACGTGCCCATTTGCTTTTACCTTCAGATTGGAACCTGTATTACTCATGAAACCTGCAACTTCTTGAGCACTTTCTCTGTACTGCTTGGCCTAGCCCAGAATTAATGTAGATAATCTAAGAAGAATTTAATTTATGCTGAAATTTTTCAACTCACCCATGTGCTTTGTTCTCGCTTAGCATTTTTTAACATTTTATCCCAAAGTCTGCAATATAAAATGGTCTTTTTAAAGCCCTGAGGATTTGAACTTAGGTAGAAATATTAAAATTTCTCCAGTTATTTTAAAAAGACAAATTAAATCTTTGTATAAGCTTATGTTTCCAATACTGCAGAAATAAGCATGTTTCAGATCTTGACAAATACTTAGTTACTCTTTTATCTATGTGTCTGAGAGTTTACTTGTTCCAGTCCTATCATGAAAAATCCAATTTGTTTAAGCTTTTAGTCAACTTCTCATGTTTTATAAGAAAGGAAATGGAATTTAAAAACAACATATTTTTTAGGTTTTTTTTCTAATTTAAGGACTGCTATATGCAAGACAAATATATTGGCAGTCACTGCTTCAAATTAATTAATAGAAAAAATAACCAAGATATGGTGCAGTGCATAAAACAGTGTCAGGGGTTAAGGCTGGCCCAGCCATTAGACAAATGACAGATGTTCTCTATTAATCCCTCTTCATTTTCAAAGGGCAAGAGAAAAGGAATAAGGAAGAGAGACTGAGGGATTTGGAAAAGAAAACTAAAACTGCTTTAATGAAAATAATAATAATAAAATGACATATATACAAATATATACAATACCAATACTGAACCCAACCCCCCTGATGCCAATCAGTTCACCTCCACCAGTGATGCTGTGGGCAGACACTGAGGAAGTCCCAGACTGAACTCAGCAGCAGATGGGAACCAGATTCAGGAGCTGGATTCTAGAACTGGATTCAGGAATGCACAGACTGGGATCAAAGGCACAATGGACAGAGTCCTCCTCAGACAATGGCTGTTGATGAGGAGAGCTTGACCCTTGTGATCCCTCAGCTTTATACTGAATATGACATATATGGAACGGAATGGGATGGAACGGAATGGGATGGAACGGAATGGGATGGAACGGAATGGGATGGAACGGAATGGGATGGAACGGAATGGGATGGAACGGAATGGGATGGAACGGAATGGGATGGAACGGAATGGGATGGAACGGAATGGGATGGAACGGAATGGGATGGAACGGAATGGGATGGAACGGAATGGGATGGAACGGAATGGGATGGAACGGAATGGGATGGAACGGAATGGGATCCCTGGCAGTAACTGTAAGCATCAAGTGTTGTCACTGCTAGAAGCAGAGACTGTCTGAAAAAGTATGCCATTAACTTCAGAAAGAGCCATCAGTTAGAAGAGACTGAGCTGGAAAGTGAAATCAGTGAACAGAATGAGTTCTGTTCTAACTCAGACCAGGACAGAGAGGAAAGGAATAATTCAGGATATCACTCAATATATGTTATCTAGATACGTAATTGACTATTGTCACCGGTTTGGCCGAGGTAAAAC
>NW_010391058.1:46620-60524 GCF_000710305.1 Buceros rhinoceros silvestris | reverse complement strand
AATAAATATATTTCAATATAATAATAATCAAAAGCACAAGCCAAATCCATCAAGATTATGTAATAAATAGAAGGTATGTTTTACGTTTTTTCATGCCATTGCCCCTCGTTTAGCCTCTATTTAGGCTCCTCAGTGGATTTCTCCAGCTCTCCTTGTTTTTTGCTATATTGGATTTTTCTCCCTTACGCCCATCTCAGGCCAAAAAGCAGCATCAGAAAAATCAGCTGTTTTGCCCCAGGTTAAAGCTGCAGCTTTCATCCGCAGAAACAGAAATCTCTGCAAATTACACTACTAGGAAAATTGAGCCATCATCAGCACGGCCATTTCATGTCACCTAGATGTATAACTTGCTGGTAGCTGTTTTCTCCAGTTACTGACTGGAGATTGCCCTTGCTGGACACCTACTGGGGGTGAGGAGGAGGATGTGACACATTTACTATTCACCTGACTTTGCCGATGGGTTTAAATTTGGCCAAGAATCAGCTATTTACACTACCTGCAATGTTTCACTGATTGGATAAAGCGACTTAAATATGCTGGCGGCTGTGGTGAGCTCATCAACCAAATGACATTGTGACATGCTTGTAACCCTCACTTCAATAAGGAGCTGGCCACCTGTGTTTGGGAGGTGGGGTCCTTAGCAGAATCAGCTGCAGTTTCCTTGGTCCACTGTCTCATCTGAATTTTAAACCACCCTGTGACAACCATTTCCTTAGTTTCCTCATGTTTCCCACGTGTTTTGCCCAGGGTGTGCCCAGCTCCTTACAGCCCCTGTGGGCTGTGCAGGGAGAGTGAAGCTGTGTCTTCCAACATGATGGCTGCTGCTCTGTGGCGAAGTCATGTCCCCCCCTTAACAAGAGGGTTATCACCTTCTTGTGTGGTGTCTCCATCCACCTCACTGCACCACAGGGTAGTAGGCATCTTGTTGGGGGACACAGCTTTACTGTCCCTGGAAAACAGCTGGCTTTGCTTGTGGTAGTCTCTTGGCCAGAGTAAGAAGGAGGCATGGAGAGTGGAGGGAAAACATCCTCTGATTTCAGCTCCTTCTGGAGGTACAGGCTGCCGTTTGGTGTAATGGATGTGTACATGCATGATGGAGGCCTTTCAGCCACGTGAAAAATGCAACCAAGTCATGAGAGACACAACACATCCCCTCATGCTATCAGCCTCTGTGAGAAGTGTAGGTTGTTGCTGCCCCATAACTGTTTTACCAGGCTGTTGGCTTAATAACAAGTAAACGGCAGTAGTGGCAAGGCAAGCTTTCCTTCCCTAGTAGAACCTAGTAGACCTCTGGTTAGGAAATTGTGATTTCTTTAATTTCTCATAACAACACATTGGTTTATTGTACTGTACCTGAGGTGAGACTATTAGCCTGAAAAATCAGAGCTGAAGTACAAGCAGTAACCCAGTTCCTAAAGGGACAATCCAGCCCTGTGAGGGGCTGGAGCTTCACCTCCCTTTTTGAAGGCTGTTTGAGGTGATGTTTAGGCTTACTTTTGAAACACAAAAAAGTAGATTGCAAAAAGTGTTTAGAGATGTTTTAGCTTTATCACTAAATTTATCATCCGTTTAGTACCTGCTGTTGCCCCGTGCTGCACTGCTCAGGTGATGCACACACAGGGATATTCTGTGGGAAATAATGGGAGCACCTGAAACTATACTGGTGCTCTGGTAAGGCATGGCTATCATTTCCATGTGCCTGAGATTTGTCAGCCAGAAGTGCAGCTGGGAGAAGGTCTGGCATCCGATCAAACACAATGAAATGGTATAGTGTTATGGACTATTATTTGTTGTTATGTATTTTTTCCTGGCTGAATAAATGGCTTCCTCTGTGAGGCTTTCACAGATTGGAGATTTACTGGTGGTGAAGATCTGGAAACCAAAACACTGTTGGTTAGGTTATTGATAGTTGGGGGCAGGAGGGGCATGAAGGAGGTAATTTAATTTTTTATTTTATTTTTATTTTATTGTGAGAGCATGAAGAGATTTAACTGACAAAGATTTAACTTCCACAGTCCTGGATAAAAATAAGGGGGAAAAAAATTAAAATTTAAGGCTTTGCATGACAATGGCCTTGTCTTGCAATGCTTAGTCATATGGGCTTCAGCATATGCTTTCTCAGGTTTATTAAGCCCCGTGAAGTGATACTGCTACTGCTGTCTGAAACTGAGCTTCACCTCCAGCCATCAACAGAGTGATGTCACACTGTCCTGTAGCCCCATCTTGCCTCTTCGGGAGCATCTGTGGTCCACAGGAGCTTCCTGGGTAAGAAATTATACAAATCACTCAAGGAATACCTGGACATTTGATTTCCTTTCATGTGATGCAGAAAACCAGGCTCCCTCCAGTGGTGATGGCTGCAGCACAGCAAATAAGGTATTGAACCCAGGAAAAAAACTGAATAGGTTTCTACTGTTTTAGCTGCTGCAATTGTCTGGCTGTAGAGTCAGAGAAGATCTTGTGCTGCCCCACAGGAGTCTCTGGAAACACAAAGTGGGTTGCTGGCCAAAGGCAACCTCAAATGATATCACTTTACATTGTTCTAAGGGTATTAAGATAAGGAGTTAGTGCAAAGCAGTACACATATAGAAATTCATACTAAAGCTTGAATTCTGCTAACCTCCCTATGTAAACAAGTCCTGAGGATGTTAGACATAAAGTTCAAAGATTAGGTCATCAAATGTAAAAGCAATGCCCATTGTTTGACTGGATTCTCTCATCTACCTAAAGCACAAGTAGATAACACTGTCCTGGTCTGGAATTATCAGCTACAAAAAGCCAAAACCGAACAGAAAAACTCAAAAGAATGTTGTCTTTTAAAATACCTCCTTATTTTCTTTCCAGGCAGCAGGCAGTATCAAGTTAGAAGTGATAGGACAAGAGGAAATGTCCTCAAGTTGCCCCAGGGCAGGTATATGCTAGATATTGGGAAAAATTTCTTTACAGAAAGGGTTGTCAATCACTGGAACAGGCTGCCCCGGGAAATGGTGGAGTCACCATCCCTGGAGATTTTAAAGGAAATGTAGATGTGGTGCTAAGAGATATGGTTTAGTGATGACCTGGCAGTGCTGGGTGAGTGTTTGGACTTGATGATCTTGAAGATCACTTCCAACCAAAATGATCTGTGATTCTGTGAAAGACATACAAACTTTTCACAAGTCTTGTAAAGTGGAAAGGTAAAAATGAAGCAGGTAAACTCCCTGTTCTATTACTGCCCCAGATTGGGGGAGCAAAATGAAATGCTGCTGTGTGACCAGAGTGGTGGCAAGTCTCCCTTGTTTCTTGCCCCTAGGGAGAGGGAGGAATATTTCTAAGGAGTGACTACATAAATTCTCTCAGATGCTTAGTTCAGTACCAATTCTGGTAATTAACTAGAACTGGTGTTTCCAGGAGTGACATGAAAAGGGAAATTGTATTTGATCCTTCTAATGGAAACTTCTCAGCTGCTTTTCCATCCACATAAAACTGGGGCTACTTTAAATTTCTGGGTTGATCCGTAAGACTCTGGGCAAGAACCAGCTATTAGATGTATGTACATGTGCCTGACAGTACATACTCTGTGGGAACTTTGCAAATATAATCGCTTCTTTTGGCAAGAGGAATCAAAAGCCATCTCTACCTTGATAGACCAGGTCTGAGTCAGGGAACAAGGCTGTAACTTGGCATACATTTATAAGCTTCCAGAAAGAAACTACTGAAGTAAAGAGGTTCACAGCTGCAGAAGTTAACCCCACAATTCTCAGCAATTAAATGCATTCAGGCACTTGAAATCTTTAAGTGATCAGTACTGCAGGGGAAGTACAATTATCCCAGCTGAGGGAGCGAGGCAGAAAGACACAAACTGGCTTTATTGGTACCACCTGTAAGGTAAAGGCCTGCGTACAGATCAGCCGCCATGCCTCACTGTGCTAGGCTGAATGTACTAGCGAGCTGTGCAAATCTGCCTCCAAATTTGTTATGCTCTTCATGGGAGGATTAAGTAACAGGCTAATAGTGGTGTGGAGAATAATAGGATCAGGACAGGGAAAAGACAGTCCTCCACTCTGTTATAATGCTAGAGTGCAGCTGTCATCTCTCACCTTATCTTAGCTCTGCTGTATTTCCTCATGTTCCCTTTTCTGTTCAACTTGTGCAGTGATATTTTCCATTCTCTGATCATCATCTTTCCTTTTCAATTGACCATGTGTATTCTGGGATATATTTTCAGGAGATCCTCATGTGGGGCCTTCCAACAACAAGGTTGACTGAGCACACCATTTGTCTCAGGTCATTTTAACACAGCAGTCATCTTTGACTATTTCTTCCCACAACTCTGAGTCAGAAGCATTTCCCCGAAACATTCTGTGTAATATGATAAACATACAAATGGCAGAATCAAAATTAAATTGGACAGTGAAAAGTGGATATTCAAGATAAAAACACTGTGCTAGTTTATAAGATTACCAATGATCATTGATTTCATACATCTCAGAACATTTCTTTGTGAAATTGAAAGACACTGCCAACCCTTATTTCTCTGCAACAGGTTGTCTGACAAAAGCCTTCCTAAGGCTGCATTTCTGATTTCTAATACTGAAGGGAAACTATATAAGTCCGTTGCAAATCTACGATAGGAACACAGTCAAAAAAAGCAATGTTACTGGCCATTTCACAGACATGGGGATTTTGCCAGTGACAGACTTATGAAAAGCCAGTCTAAGGAAATAACGGCAATTTTTTTTGTCTAGAAACATAGAAATGTAATGTTCTCACACTTACAACAACAAGTGAAAGAAACAAGGGGCATCTTTAGGACAGGTAATGAAGTGTCTCAAGATCAGGTTGAGATTAATGCTCTGAAGCCTTTGGATCTTGGAAGTGCATGAAACAACTGTGAAAACAGGTTGGTCTGAAGCTCTTTTCCTGTACGCCAGTTCAATTCCATTGATTTTGACAAAGTTATTCCAGGCTTATAGGTTAGGCCATGGTCTGTTACTTAGACTATAGCTGTCTGGAAAACACCCAGTCTTATAAGACCTCCCTGGCAACAATAACCTCAATTTCTATCTTCAGTATTCTGTTATGCAATCTGAAAATACAGTGATTCAGCCTGAAAAGAACTGATTAGAAGTGGCCATATCTCATATGAGTAAGAGAGAATTATGTAGAAACTTGGAACTGCTGACATCAGTCAAGTGTTAGTTGACTTCAATCTGCTCTAAGCATACACAATAGAAATAGTTTTAATATACAAGAAAAAACACACCTTCTTAGGAGATGCACCAGTTTGCTAGTGAAGGCCAGCCAAAACTGGATGCTACAGTGTGGGGTTTTTAGAGCGTGTCCAAGGTAACGATCTCCACAGGTGTTCTAACCAAGAGCTGGGTTTTGCCACCAGATAATGCAGTCTCCACTCTTTCTGCAATGCTATGGCAGCAGCAGACTTCCCTTACTGAATTCCCACTGTAGTCACCTCTATTTCCTTGGTCTGTCCCAGAGGGCTGCATTTCTGCTCTGGAGAGAAAGGTGTGCAATAAAGCTGGAGAAGGTGTCTTGTCTCACAGCAGTACCCAGGCTTTCCTCTTCTTGCCTTCCTTCTATCCACAGCCACAGGATTAGCAGAGCAGAGCAGGAGGAAGACTATGGCCACTTGGGCAATATTCTTTGCTTGCTCTCCTTTAGGGAAAAATACAGTGGGCTGGATGGAAACATCTCATTTGCTGGATTTTAACTGAGAGATATTAACTGAATGTCACTACCTCTATAAGACATAGTAGTGTTAGATTTTTAATGAGAAAATGCATACAATTCAGTAGATATTTTTTCTTTTTTTCATTTTTAGAAATATGATTTGGGACAGTGCTAGTGATATTGTCTTCTTGGTTTTTATTAAATAGTTCAATAGATGCTGAATCTAAGACATTGATGTCAACCCTGTAGGTAACAGTTTTAGTTTCTCCTTTCTGAACCTGATTTAAAAAAAAAAAATCTCCCTTCTGTATATCCAAAATAGCAGAGTACTGAAGTAAAATAGATTGGACAAATAGGAACATGCTCACTATCCCTCAGATTAAAAGATTTCCACTTTGAATACAGCAACACATTGGCTGGGGAGAGAGCAGGACTCCATAGCTCACTGCTGAGAATGACTCTCAAAAGGATCAACAAACCTGTGTGTTTTGTATTGCATGTTCTTTGGAGATGATCTGTATTTTGGATACCAAACTACAAAGTGGTGTTTCTTGCTAGTCTTTTCCTTCCATATATTAATTATTCCACGTAAAGTGTAATTCAGCTTGCATAAGAGGCTCAGAGTGTCCCCTGTAGAATAATTCATCCTGCAATCTCCCTTGCCTGGGGATGGTGATTGAGGTTCAAATCCCTTTGCCATCCAGCCAGAGTGCTCGAACAACTGAAAGATTTGGTGGTGGAGCAGAGCAGAAGCACTGCCTCATCTGGCTGTACTCTGTGCAGACCGTAACCTGATATATGTAGCTAGAGAATGCCTGTTTGACAGACTTTGCTGAAAAATGGCAGGGATCCTGCGCTCACGGATCCTGAGGGATTTACCCTGTTATTGGCTTCCACGTTATGACGTAAATCTGGGAATGCTTACAGGCTGATTCAGTTTATGGGACTTTTCTGTTGGGAATTAATTATCTCTAAGTGCTCAGGCATTTCCAGGATTAGGTAAGAAAAAAAAGCCTGAGCGTGTGCTTGAAGATCTTTGTGTTTAAATAAGGTCTTCTTACAGATAGTTGGACATCTAAAAGTGTCTTTGGATCTAGCCATGAGCACCTGATGCTACAAAACTTTTCTGCAACCCGGTGGGTTTTAAAGAGATTTAACATGCATGTTTGCAGGGGCCTAATTCCATCAAGTATCCCATTTTAATATTTTTTCTATCAGCTGAAACTACTTTTTAGCAGTGAAAGTGTTGCAATAGTGTAATAATTTATATGCCTTAAGGTAAAGAGATGTCTGGGACAAATATTTATTGTAATTAACCTTAATTTTTTCGGACAAAGCCATTTATTTGAGCTACTTTTCTGTATACTACACTGTACAAAGACTTGAGCACCCCATTATGACTGTCTGTAACAAGTTCTGGCATTTATTTCCATCGAATATGTGGAATGGCATATAAATGTTTAAATCTGACAGATTTATGTGGAATGATATATAAATAATTAAATCCAACAGATTTTTAAAAACTCAGACTGTCTCTAATTGAACACGCATTCTTTCACAGTGTAACTGCATCCTTCTTTAAAAAGAAGTGCACCCTTGAAATATATAACTTACTTTGCATTAACTTTTTCTCTTTTCTTGTTCCCAAATCACAAACAAGAATAATGATTTTCATAATTACAAGTAGTAACACAAGGTTTGTATGCCAGTGCATTAACAGTTTTTACAAATGTACATTCAATACGTAGATTTCTCAAGGCCTTTTTTACCTCTTTGGGAGCTATTTCTATCTCCACGGGAACACTTCCTTGCTACACAGCATTTATTACTAGCACCGCACAAACACTTATTCCATACAATACAAGAAGTAAATAAACAAATACAACTGCTGTATTAAAATGGTGCTGTTAAAAAAATCTAAACCCCATTGGAAGCAGCTAACAAAAGCATCCATCCAGTTTTATCCTACAGCAAATGACTTCCATATTAGTTGCAGCTGCTCAGCTTTTCAGCACGTTTCTCTCAGCCTGATGTGTCTTTTAAGAGGCAATGGCATATATTGCTGCACGTGTTCGGTTGCTCTACCTTTGTGCTGCAGTTCTTTACTCTGTAAAATGTTCTCCTCGGTACACAAAAGCAGCTGCTGAAGAAACCGCCTCAGACCGAGGGTGAGAGAACTGATGGCAGCACCACTAAACAAACTCCAGTAGAGACTGAGCGAGCGAGACGGTGCAGAGGCACCAAAGGAGCTTCTGTGAGAAACAAAAATATCAGCATTATTGCCTGTCATCAGAAGCCCAGGTGAGACTGAAAAGCCACTAGAGACTTCTTGGCTGTAGATCTATGGACCTGTGTTCACCTTAGATTATGAAATAGAGTATTTTGCAGAAATGATACCAGAAGCTTTTTCTTTTTCCTTTGCCTCACCAGTGATGATGATGATGATGGTTTTTTACAATAGCAACAAAATAATTCTGGGGGGACTTATCTGTACCATTTGGAAGTTTCATTACTCATTGTTAATTAATTACAAATTCCAATGCACACAGACTGCAGAAATGTCTATAGCTGGATAAGTTATCCATGCAATACACAAGTGGCTCCTGAAAGCAGTGGCAGAAAGCCAAACGGGCAAAACCTGATGCTTGCTGCTTAATTTACAGACTTGTATTTGAATATATTTTATTCTAATAATTTGTAGTGAGAGATTTACCCTGGAAGAGCCCCAAAAGCTTCATGTGAAACACGCAAAGTTATTTCTGTTAGTGCTCAGGCTTTATTTCGGGCAGGTTGTTTTGTTTTGTTTTGTTTTTTTTTTTGCCTTGCTCTAGCCATGCAGCAATCTGTAAAGGGAACCTACTCTGATACAGTTTGAAAAGTGCATTTTGTACTTGGCTCTCCCTTTGATCGAATTAATCTGGGCTTTTTTGTAGTTCTAAATGAGGCCTATGGGCTGACAATGTAGCTGTTTAAAGGGGATTTTAGGGGATAATAGCCAATGCAAATAGTGCCATGAGAATGGCAACTTGCTTTTGCACTTTCAATCACATAATAACAGCAAAGAAAGCTTTTAAAATGAATTGAAATTTTGTGGCATGCCATCTGGGATTATTTGGGGAAACAGTTCTGAATACTATGGTTGTGTAAAAGAATGGTACTATGGGGCACTCTTAAGCTGACATGTTTCAGATGGCACCCTTATGCTAACTGCTGCAAAGTTGGCTAGCATTTTTTTATTATTTTCTTTCTCCTGGATTATCTGCAAAAATTCCTCTTTGCTGGTGTTTGGGCCTGAAAAACTTTTCTATTGTTAAAGAATTCAATTCAAACCCCTTGCAGCTGCTGATCCCTTTATTGTTCCAAATGTTATGTATACGCGTCTCAGATGAATGTAGCCAAGCCTTTTAGTGCCTTAATAGGTGTCTGTATAAAGGTCATTTATTCTGCAGTACTTGTTTTAACAAAAGTTTATACACAAACAACAACTACAGCTAAAACATTCACATTAATCAATGCTCCTCGCAGTGTAAAATGCAGAGAGAAAAAGCCTAACTGGAGAAAGTATGTTCAAACATGAGAATTCGTTCTGTTTTTCACTGTGAAGCAGCACACACTTTAGACTCTATCACCAAAAGCTGCATGAAAAATAATTTCAAAGCTGTTCTGAGCATCTGAGTTGATGATTTCAGACTTTTCAGGCCAAGCACAGTTTTGATGAGGTTGCCGAAAGGTTTAATACACAGGAATTGGTGGAAAAGTGGGAAAAAAATATATACAAGTACTACTTCCAAATTAGTTTTGGTACTGAGTTTTAGGCTAGCACCTTGACATTTCAGCTGACATAGCTGCCTCCTTTCCTCTTCCCTTTTCTTTTGTCTTAGCTCCAACTGGCTGCCCTTATAAACACTCCTTGAGGAATTAGGGAGAGTGTCAGATATCTGAGATGAGAAGAACTGAGTACACTTCTCTGGCACGCAAGATTTTTCTTTTTACAGAAATATTAAAATACCATCTGTAAGCTTTAGGAATGTAGGTCATGTCCATGGAGAGTTTAAATTTGAAGTTATGACAGATGTTGAGTGGTGGGTTGAAAATTTGGCTCTAAGTCTGTAAATATAACTTGGTTCTCTTGACTTCCCTGGAGTTAGTTCTGCTGACACACATGTGGTGAGACCAGATTCTGACTATCTAAGTACTGAACTGAGCTCAGCAGCATATAGATCCATCAGTAATACAAGGGATGAGGCTTGTCAGTAAAATAATATGTGAGCTGCAGTGGGGACACATGAGGAGCAGGGCCAAAGAAGCCCAACTACTTGATCTCTGATAGAAGAAAATATAGAGAAAGCTGTGCTTCTTTGTTTCCTGCTTAGTATTTTTTATCATTCTTGAGAGTAATAGGCAGTGCTCTGATCTTTAAATGTTGTGTGATTTTTAAACAAATAACAATGAAGCTATTACTGCTGCTTCTAGGGTCATCACTATATGCCACTCCACCAGCCTGTGTCAAGCTGTACAAAGGAATTACAACTGCTCTGTAGAGAAAGTTTAAAAACCAGTTGTTACAGCAGAAGTCTGAGAAAAATTGGTGGGTATTCCACCGTGTTGATCAACAGCTGTGTGCTCTGCAGACGGGTGAGGACGTTTTTCTGTCAAGGATTACAGTGAGAATACCCCATCTCTCCAGTCTCAGATTCCTGACCAGCACAGCTCTGCTGCTCTAAAATGCTACCCATGAGTCAGAGGCAGGCTGCCTTGCGGCTGCCTCAGGCAGGACTGCACAAACAGCGACACTTCCACTGCAGCCATATGCAAATACGTGGAAAGTGCAGTGTTTGGAAAGTTGATGTACTATGTGCTGATGCCGTTAATGTCACGGGCAGCCACATACTGCTCTAGTAGTAGCTTCCAGGTGGTCATCAGAACTAGTCACATGTATAATGCATTGTAATCCACTTGGCAACGCATAGGCGTAGCTAACTGTAGCCAGGTCCTCATCCAAGCAGAATGACTGCATTTTTGCCAGAGGAAATAAGGCGCCAATGCTGTCGAGTAGTGAGACAACTGGCCAAAATCCCATCAGGAAACCCAAATCTTTCTTGTTTTGGAAGATAAATTCCATTGCTATAAATATTCTAAATATTTAATAACAACAGAACAGTGGTTCTGTGGGAGAGATACAGAGCAGCCATGGTGTGGCGCTGCAGAATGCACAAGAACAGCAGGAGATAGGGCATGTCATTACCAGAAGTGGAAGGAAAAGGTTTCCTCCTTCCAGTAGATCTAGCCTTACTGAGACTAATAAAACATAAGGGAGTAATTAAAAAAAAAAAACAAACCCACTAAAACGGAAAACCCACAACAATCATGGAGGTATGTTTCATATATGAGAAACAGAATTTCTCAGCTTCTGCTGAGCTCATTCCACTTTGAAAGGTATGGTCATTACAGAAGCAAGATACTACTAATTAGCTGCTTGGTCCATAGCTTCTGCTGTATGCATGAACTCCAGGAATGTCTTGAAGACATTTTGAATGAGGCTGTTTTGCCCCAGAAGAAGAGGTATGGCTGTGGTTTTTACAGGAAAAGGGCTGTTACAGCAGTTTGTGCCACATCACTTGACTTTGATCTGTGCCAAAATGTGCATGTAGATACAGAAACTAAAAGCAAAGGACAGAATTCTCAAGATATATATAGAAGATGATGTCATGGGGTAATTAGGGTGTTCCATGAAGATTTTACATGCTGTTGTTACTTAAATTAGGGTGTATTTAGTTTAAAACTAGAAGAGGGTTTTAATAGCATCAGTGTGTATCGTGCCAAGGGAGAGACATTGACAGAGGAAAAGAAACACGCACCATCAAGAAGCAAGGATTCTTTCTTCATTCATAATTCTGGCTACAATGCAGCAGAGGAGAGGTGAGGGGAATGCTACTGTGTCACAGGAGTCGCTGGAATTTCTACTGCTGCCACTGAGGGAGCAGTAGCTATGTCTGGAAACAAATGGATACACCAGCCATGGCCCAGCAGCGCATCTGGACTCTGGAAACTTTACCCTCCCCCTGGTCCTCTCTATTCTCTCCCTTGGGTCATTCAATTCTAGTGGAAAGGACTAGTCTTCCTGTCAATAGTATATCTCACGCAGAAGACCAGAAGCTGCCCACACACTGCTGGAACAGTTTTATTTTAAAAAGGGGCTATGCTCTGCCTGTTTTTATTTGAATTTAGTCCTTTCCAATTCATTAAGGCTAATATAATAGTATAAGAGTGAAGCTGAGATCTGTTCATTGAAATCTGACTCTGGTGTTTTAGGCTGACATGATCATGCCATTCTCAAAATACTATTAATCTATTTTAAATCAGGTAATTGCTTGATCAACAGGTCAACTATATTCATTGCTCTGGATAGCTTAATTAATGTAAGAGTGTTCACAAAATATGTTTGTACCTCATTTGGTTTCTCTGAAAAAAGTGAAATGTTTGTAGGATACTATTACGCCTGTATCAAGCCCAGCTTCATAAAATGAGGAACCAGGTAAATCTCTAAATGCTTTTACTGTGTATCTGCAGCCGAGCCTTTAGCTAGGTTAAATGGTTAATATCTTTTCACCTTGCTCTTCAGATTGCAAACCTGATCTCATAAATTCCAAAGCATCACTTTTCAATGTGTGTTATTCTGCTTTTTCTATAAATTAATTGTCCAAGTATCTACAATATTAATGACTCCAAATTACATGTAAGGTAGGTGCGTGCATCAACTTAACTTTTAATATTGCATGATGCAACAGGTGTAAGTGCAAAATGCGTCTGTTATCCCCAAGCAACACCTACACACCTTCAGCTTGCTTCATTACTAAATCAGCTATAAGCGCCTTTATATTAACCATAACAAAACAATATTGGCAATTACTATTATATTCTAAAATAATAATTCCAACATAAAGGCTGGAATGATCACTTACAAAAAACTAACATGGTTGTGAAGAAAACTGGTCATCCAATGAAAAGTTTGAAATAACTACAATTAATACTACCTCCAGATGCTCACCAATACACATTTACTGATCAACGCAGGCAAATTTAAACTTGGTGGAGGATATATTTTTAAGAAATTTGCATTCTTGTGTATCGACTCAGCCAATATAATTAATCTTTGAGAACATTGTATTCTTCCTGACACAGCAAAGCTAGTAATTATAATGTATAAAAATAGCTAAATACCTAGGATATATATAATCATTTTGTCACTCACAAGTTAATTATTTTACTTCAGTGTGAACTATGCTTTTTGCCATTAATAAAGTACTTGCATAATTCCTTTACTTGAAAAGACAACCTGAAACCCAAAACTCTGTAGCAGTAAAATGTGATAAGAACTGTTATGCAAAACAGAATAACATTGAGTTGTATGTAACATAAAAAGGAAGGAGGTGGCAGGCTGCGCCAAAACTGCGGAAGTGTTAGGATTCAATATTTTCCCTGGTTTAATCTCCACATTACCTGATGGGGGATGGGGCAGAAGGAAGGGGTGTGGACTACCCAAGAGTTATGAAGGATTGGTTTGGTTTGAGTGGCTGTGGGTGCTGGTACAGCTCCTGCTTTAGCCCCAGGTGGGTCTTTTGCTGGGTTTTGCTGTGTGCAGCACTGGTACCTGGCGCCTTTGGCTTTCCCAGGTTGCAGCCAAACCCTTCAAATCCCGGAAGGCAAGCCCCCACCCCAGATGCCAAGACAGTGACTGTGGGACTGTAGGGACAGTACAAAGCAATTTGGAAATATTTATTATGGAAAACAACAAACAAATTATTATTAATTATATCTATACTAATGTATTTCTACCTCTATGATGCTTACTTGCTACCTAAAGTCCTGCTATTTCTAGTTGAGCCTCTGCTGAGGTCCAACCCCATTGCTGGCAGCTGCAGTGTCTGGTCCATAGGTGCAAGTTGGGCAGTGGTGGTGGGCTGGAGCTTGGCCACGTGGTGGTCCTGGCATGGGAATGGCAGAAGCTGCTGGCAGTAAGGCTGTCGGCAACCATGGAATGCAGAATGGAGGCAGACCAGCCCTGGGGACCTGCACAGCAGCTAAATTTGGCTGTCCGGATGGAAGTGTGGGAAGTCTCATGGCTGGTGTGGTGAACAGGCTGTTTGGGGCAGGACGTGGTGAAGCGATGGATGGAGCAGGAGCTGCCTGGTGGATGCCATTAGAGCTGTGGTTGCAGTGCCGTTTTGGTGGGG
>NW_010391058.1:39824-46524 GCF_000710305.1 Buceros rhinoceros silvestris | reverse complement strand
GGGTGGGGGCGGTGTCAACTGACACTGTCCATCTGGGTGGTTGTGTCAGCCCATGGCTCAGTTGGTGTGGAGCTAGGGGTTGCAGATGTCTAGGGGTCATTCTCCTTCTGCACAGTTCCTACTGCCAGCTGAACATAGGGTCGTTGTCTTCTTGGGTGATCTTCCTTCCTCTTGATGCCCAGTGGGGATGCAGCTGGGGCTTGCTCTCGTTCACCAGCACTTTGCAGGCGCAGGAAGAGTGCTGAAGCCCATACGTGACAGGAACTGGGAACTGGAGGATTTTCTGAACTCTCATTTACCTTGGAAGAGGAACTGTTTTTCAATGTGCTGAAGGCTGAATTAATTATTGAACTGTTCAAAAGGAGACTACCAATCACCAGACAAATGAAGACAAGACTATTCTGTGACCTTGAATGACTACAGGATTTGCTGCCAGTTCAATTTAGCGTTCAATTTGTTGCTGATGTTGCTTCTTTTCAGAAATATTGGAGTTGTGCAGTAGAAAACACAGGGCACATACTGAAACATTGCTTCTTAGCTCAGCAAGAGTTTAGATAGCTGTTACTAAAGTAACAATGCTTTGCTAAATACACTGTGGAACAGGGTCATAAGAGTTGACTTTGTCATTAGGTGCTGAACGTGGAAAGCCTCAGTTCTCAAACCACACATCTTTGCTCTGGAGAGTAATTATAGTAGCTGCTTGTAGTAGTAGGTCTTTATCTTCTGTAAGGACAGTCAGTAGGAGAGTAGCAGAGCTTGTCATTATGCTAAAAGGAAGCAGATCCAGTTGACTCTTTGTTTGTTTTTCTGTAGAGCTTACCTCTTCATTTAGCAGTATTTCATAAAAAAGCTCATGTGGAAGCACAGACTAGGCTACTACAGGAGGAATGCCACAGTGCAGCTTCAGTCTTTTACTGTTCTGGTCAAACTCATCTCACTTTTTCACACAAAGGTAGCAATAAAAAAGATATCACATTGCTAGTTTGTTTTTTAACAGCTTTCATTTAAGTTGGTGTTGTCCTGAATATGGGTGTTTCATTTCCATGTTCCATCATACACTTTCTAAATGGAAAAACTTTTGTGACCAAATTATGATATAACTTTCAGTGCTTTGCGGGATGTATTGCTTACTGCAGTTGACATGCTGGTGTCAGGAATGCTGAAACAGTCTCTAGACATGCGATTGATTTGTTGTAACTGTTATTAGACTTCAGCTGCTTACTGATTTCAGCAGATACGGATCTCTACTTCCAGAAAGACTGAGGATCCTCTTCAGGTTTTTGTCTCACATTTGTTTCTTCATATCCAGGTTATTTACATGCGAAGATGGAGGTGTATTAATTTAGGTGGAGCTCTTGGGTCTTCTGAAAATGTAGAATTGTAAAGATGCAGTTATAGTTTTGCACATTTGTTACCAACAAGTGCCAGCATTGTGTATTTTTATTGCTCAGAGTCTGCTCCTGTTCTGCTTTGCTAGACATCTTTGCTTCAGATGAGTAAGTAACCACACACAGAGATGCACACCTACCTTTAACACATCCCATCCTGAAGAACTATCATAAGGAGAAGTACTTTTTTTTTCTGGTCATGGTAATGAAGGCTATTAGGAGAATATTTCATATTGCACATTGCTAAATTAAACAAAGCTCATCTAGGGATACAGTATTAGATAACGGTGGTGCCTGCGCAGTGAAAGGAAGAATAAAATGCACTCTAAGTCTGGTTGTACTGGTAGATACTCTTCTTCTTAAATAAGGGCTAGACTTCATGTCTATAGTTTATTGGCTTGATCCTTCAAAGGAAATTTGTTAAGTATGTTACTTTTTAGATGTTTATGGAAAAAAGACTTCATCCTTATTTTCTGTACAGCAATAAGTAAATATCTGATTTTTTTATTTTATTGATAGTGACATCAAGTAACTGTTGATAGTGACTTTTAAGTTAAATTAATAGGATACATGTAATAGGACTAAGATTTGCTGGATCACTTTCAAACATCAAAGCTAAGATATTTGAACAGTAGTGTCTAAGCATAAGATATACATTAAGATCTACTTAAGACATAAGTCTAAATTTAAGATCTACATTCTTAGTTAAGCCTTTAAATAACAGACTTACAAAGAATCTTCATATCTTTCTCACAAATATTTGAGCATGCAAGCTATGATTTTTAGCAAAAAGCCTGGGTTTGTACCTACATTTCTCATAGGCAAGAGCAGCTGAACTCTCGTCTCAGCTGAGCAGAACAGCTCAGCACCTGTACCTGTCCAGACACCTCCAAAATTCACAACTTAGGTGTCTGTATGACTGCATCCTCAATCAATCAGTCATGCTTAGCAGGGGTGATCTGAGCTTATCTAGACCACAGTGGCATCACTGAATTCAGTTAAAGGCACAAAGCAAAATACAGGGACATCTCCATTTTGCGTATTTCATATATGCAACAGCAAAGACACTCCTGTTTTGTTTTTTCTTTTCAGAGAAAAGAATTTTCCCCTTTGACATTGTATTGAGACAATTTTACTCATTTTTAATCCCATCTGCTATGACCTAGCAGGCAATTAACAACCTTCTCTCTGGATGCGTCAGGATACTATTATTTTTTCAAGTTTTATCACTTTCTGGGGGTACCATTCTGGAAAAAAACATGAGGACGAGTTCTGTTGAGGTAGTCAAAACTGACTTTGGAAAATCCTAGGTGGAGGTAAAAAAAGGAAAGTTTAAATGAGCATTTTGCATGAAGGTGATATTTTGGTAGCACTATACTTCTGTTAACCTGGCAGTGTGAAAGCTCTAAGAAAGTGTCTGACTCAAAAAATCTAAGGGTTTAGATGAAATAGATTATAATCTGTGCAATGATGCATTTGTCACTAAGTCTTCGTTATCTATGCAGTTGTGTGAGGCAGGACTGTTTTGACAGTACCAGTCATTCAAAAACTAGAAGCTGAGCCCCCAAAGCCTTGCCTTAAAACTGTGATTTAAAAGGCAATGGGCTGTATTTGCTGACATATTGAAGCTTTTCTTTGTTGTTTGAAAAGCATGCTTAAAACAACACAGTGCAAAGCAGAAAAGATACCTTATTTTACTCCAGAAGTGGATAACCACACAACACTAAGAAGTTAGTTGTCTACATAAAATTGCCTTCTTCCATAAAACTATTATATCTGGGAACGAAGTAATCACTTCTGCATATCAATTACCTGCTGCAACATGCTGACTCGTTGTTGTATACAATGATTATGAGGAAGTAAAAGCACCTGAAACTTAAATGAGGAAAAACGTAGAATGCACTGCATAGTGCTCTATTGCATTGGCACCTTGTAAGGGAGAGGTAGACAGCCTGTTGCACGTGTGTGTAAAGTAAATGAATAAATATTCTTCATTTAGGTGCTACAGAATATTGTAAAAGAGCTGCACTTACAACAGAAGTTAATAGCAAAGGATTTTTGTTGCATTGTTTAGTATAGGTGTTTTGGGAAGAAGTATGTAAAATAAGCAGATTGATATTGCTGCTGACGATGCAAAGCATATTTGCATTGTATTCATTAAAAAAACAAATCAACAGAAGTTAACTCATGAGAGTATAACACTCATTGTTGCTAAGATTAGCAAGAAATTAGTCATATAATTGGCTCAGTGTCTTTGTTGGCTCTGGGACACACCTGCAAGTGTCTTACTGAGCATATATATTGGCAGCTACTGCTGTATTACATTTCTGTCAGAAATAAACCCAAGGTTGAACTAAACCCCAGTATCAGAGTTGCTCTGGCTTAGGTGAAAATCATAAAGCTTAAGTGGTGGGTTGACCCTGGCCAGGGGTCCAACCAGGACCAACTGAGAACCCACTGAGCTGATGGCTCTCTCCCCCTTCTGGTGGTAGGGGGAGAATATAGGAAGTGAAACGACTCGTGGATTGAGATGAAGATGGTTTAATAGGTGAAGCAAAAGCTGCACATGCAAAGAAAGCAAAATAAGGCACTTATTCACTACTTTTCACTTCCTGGAAAGCAGGGCCTAAGCACATGTAATGGTTAGTTGGGAAGACACCATAAACACAAGTCTCCCCTCTTCCTCCTCCTTTCCTTGAGCTTTTGTTGCTGAGCACATCACATGGTATGGAATACCCTTTTGGACAATTCAGGTCAGCTGTCCTGGCTTGGTCCCCTCCCAATTTCTTGCCTACCAGTAGCTTACTTGCTATGCAAGCACTGCTCAGACATCGGCAAAACACTGCTGTGTTACCAGCACCGGTTTAGTCACAGATCCAAAATGCAGCATTAGACAGGCCGCTATGAAGACAGATAACTCTGTCTGAGCCAGACCCAATATGGCTTATGAAGACAGAAGGCGTAGGGTCATGGATTCATTAGAAGTTTGCAGCCTCATTCATTGTCTGTCCCCTCCTCCTCCCTCCAGCTCTTTCTGTCTGCTGCTTAAAAAAGTAGTGCTTTTGATATGTGAAGGCATGGTCCTCATCAATATCTGTCACTCCTCTCCGACAGAAAATGAGTGAAGGTTTTATACTGGTTTGTTGTGGCTAGGCATCCTGTCTGCAATCATCTGAATCCTTTCTGCAATATCGGATGTCACATCTCTTCTGAAGAGTGATAATTCCACAGGACATGCTGAAGCAAATTGAGCAGGAGTGTACGTTCAGCTTTAATAAAAAAAGATGGTAACAGTACTTGCAATGTGTCAACACTTTTATCTGATGTATGAAAGAAAATCAGAAGCCATATATAACCTCAGTCTAATTCATGTCAGTATGAGTTACATACACAAAACTGCAAATGCTCAGTAAATGTGAAATGCACCAAAGTTACTTTATTATGAGTATAAAAGATGATTGGCACAGTATAAATGACTACTACAGATGATTAGTATTAATATAAAAGATGATAAAGTGTAAGTTTTATTATTTAATAGCGGGGTTTTTGCTTATTTAAGGCTTCCAAATACTATCTAAATGCTTGCATAGTCTCTAGTGCTATAGCTGAGTGTAAATACAAAAATAGTTTCAGTATAATGAGCATTTTACAAAGGACTAGCTTTTAGACGACACTGCTGGGAAATGAACTATGATATCATAACCAATGCAAGATGAGGGACTGAATTTCCCTTCTTAGAGTTAGCCATCCCGTCCAGAGCTGCTCCGGTGGCACAGCAGTCAGCATAGTCTTGCCCAGTCCCTAGAGTTATAAGTGGGTGTTTCCCCTAAAGTTTTGAAATGCATCCTCTGAACGGAATTGGAACTTCACTCTGGTTTGGCCTGGTTTCCAAAGGATACCAGACATACGTGCCTGCTTGCCTACCAGTTCTCTGCAAATAATGTTGACAGTTCACCAATTTTAGTTACAAGTAACAAGGCTGTAGGAGACTCTGAGATAATTAAAGCTACATCTTACAAAAATCACCAGCTGGGCAGCAGGAGATACAGTTAATTTGGCACTGAAAGAGTAGTTGCAGTTACCTGCTTTGCTTAGCCCGTTAGCTGTCCAGCCAGTGCTGACGTGCAGATGGATCCATTCGATGAACGTATTAAGTTTGGAGCCATTGGGAAGGAAGTGGGTCAGTTCTTCTTGCCCAGATAGCAGGAGAAGACATTGGAGTGAGCTGGGGCTTGTGGTCAAACAGAAGAGTGCAAGAGAGGAGCTTCTAGCGCTGTACTGGAAGTGATATAGCAAAGAAAATGTAGAGTTAAAGTTCATGTTTGTTACTGCAGAATGGTAAGGGGATGCTGAAAACATCTGCATGAAATCACGGTTCATTAGTTTTGTTGTTGTCAGTTAGGCTGGTTTATTCTTCCTTCCCTTATCTGAACAGCTCTATTCAGTTTGTCTGACTACCCTCTTCTATCTCCTGTATTGGGTTGGACACCTAAAATAATCTTCTGAATACTTTTAAACCCTCTAACAGCATTTACAGTTAGAAGCATTTCTGAAACAACGCAACGTCTACCTTTGTCCTCCTTGTATGTTCACCGCATTTTTACCATAATTAATTAGCATAATATGTGAAAACCAGAGTACCTTTATTCCTCAAAATAGAGGAAACTGGGGTTCTTTTTAGATTTTTCTCAATACTTAGAGCAGGGCAAGAGTTTTCTAGTAAAGAGGAAAGGGAAACCTAACATTATTTTCCCTGCAGTATCTTTCAAATATGTTGTGCTTGTAATTTAAATAAGCAAGGATCATTAAGTCTTCTAGCAAGTTTTTATTTACTTTTTATTGCTCACCCTAAAATATAAATGTAATATGAGAAATATAGGTCATTATTTGTCAGAGGTTTTATCTGTTTCATTTTCTTTAAGTCATTTGCCTCTTCAATTACTTTGTACAAAACACGATCGTTTCAACTGTTTTTACTCTATCAGTGCAAATGTGTTTTATATTTTTCTAATGTTAAATTCAAGATGCAATTAAAACATTAAGTTGAACAAATGAAAAAGCGAGGAAAAATGACCCTGTAAGCCAAAAGGAAATATTAACAAAACATTTTAAAATAATGAATGTCTGCTGTAGAAAATTTTATGGAGTAGAATCACTATCTCGAGACAAACTATATATTTTGTTGTATTCTTGGAGTTGTTTATGTACACTAACAGGAAGAAATGTACTGCAGCACATCTTTACTTGTCAAATTAACAAATTTTTTTGGTTTGGGGTTCTGTCACTCTCCAGCTCTCTTAAATATATATATA
>NW_010391058.1:33348-39748 GCF_000710305.1 Buceros rhinoceros silvestris | reverse complement strand
ATATAAAAAACCCCATCTTCAGGAAACTTTCTGTAAAAGCTCCACAAGTTTTTCACGTAACTTGAAAACACTTAAAATTATCTAAAAAAGATTGAATGAGCTCTATCATTACTTGCTAAATATCAACTATTCATAATATTACCTCATATGCAAGTAAGACTTTGTAAGCCACCAGTTTGCAAAATGTGCATGGGAAAGTTTGTCTGATGACTTTCTAATGTGAAGTCATAGAAATTGTATAGGCAAATGCTACAGCATTTCCTTAGCCTCTCCCTAAATGTCCCCATCACTGCAGTAAACAGTGAGATGATACAGAAATGCAGCAACACATTTGCAGCTTAGGACGTGCACTACTATTTCTTCATTCAAGGAGAGGTAGCTGGCCCAATTCAGATTCGTAGTGGGGTCTGTGAGAGGCTGCTTCTTAAGCAGGGGTCACCTTGCTGGCAATAGCACACATCTGTGTAAATCAGTGTCTCCTGAAAACTGGTAACCAGGAGCGTGGGTCTCTCGCAGGTACCCCCCTCAACATGCTGCCCTCCAGAGCTAGGCTGGTTCTCTGTGTATCTGTCTTTGGGATCAACATGCTGACTCTTGTTCTGCTGTGGCCATGGGCTGGCCTTGAGTTGTATTGAGTAGAAAGCCTGATCTGTCTCATCGATTCAGTTTGTTTGAAAAGCTCCCAGGTTGTTCCAAGTGACAGCATTGTTTCTGGTCAGCAATCAGTTAATGTAGAAATATGTGAATAGTTTGTTTGTTTTTGTTAATCATGCTACCTTAAAAAGGCTGTAATCCGCTATCTTTACCAGGTAAAAATTAAATGAAGCATCAAAGTCAGAAAGATAGATCAAAGGCAATATGAACTGTTTGTGGAGAAATACAAGGAAAAACCCAAGAAATTAACTTAAAATGCCGAGAGTGATAAACTGAAATTAAGGTTTTAAAATCTTTCAGAATAACAGCTTAATTAACCCCAAATCATCATGAGTGAGGGCCAGAAGGCAGCTGCATCGGGCAGTGTTCTAGGCCACAAAGTCATCTGTGCAAAACTCGGAGAGCAATGCTCTAATTCCAGCACTGGGCACACAAACCGCCCATAGGTTGCAGAGCCTACCTCAGAGTCCAGCCCCCAAAGCCTCCAGCAACAGCCACTTTCTCCAGCTCTTATCTGTCAGCTTTGAATCTGAATGTTCTTAACAGTGAGGCAGCTCAAACATGCACTGTCCGTAGTGGTCCTCCAAAGGCAACACTGCACGTGCAGCTCCCACGACAAGCAGAGCCCACCTACTAATTGAGAGAATGCCAGAGGTCATAGCATGGGGGTTGTATGAGGAAGAGTGATCTGGAGCATGAAATCTAGGTGCTAGGAAAGGAACTCTATTCTGAACAGTCTGTAGTGAGAATTGTACTTGCACAAATACAAGCAGAGCAGTAGAGTTATTACTGTTCTTTCTCCAGGAAGTTACTCCCCTTCATAATTCACTGACCATGAGCTCTTAGTCTATTACAGTGGCAAGTAAAATGGTTTATTTAAGCTTAAATGCAGTCATTATAGATTAAACTGTCACCTGAATAGGTCACAGCCTTAGGAGACTTTCCATTGGATGAGATATATTTTAAAGATTAATTTTCTTGCTGCAAGAAGGTAACAGTAATACTGGTTTTTAAACTGATTTATAACCGAGATGCTTTCTTTCCTATGTATCTTGGTTAATACAATTTTCTTGACAAGTCTTTTCATCTTCACTATTTTTAGAGTGTATAATCCTTCATAAGTGATACAATAACTTTTTTTTCATGGCTACAGATTGTGACATGACAAACTTGATACTCTGGTCTATTAATGTCAATAATCTGAAGAAACATATGTTTTGTAGCAGCAAGCTGCTAATTAAACATGCATAATACACAAAATAAATTCACCAGAGAACTAAAAAAAGTTCTTCACTTATGAAGAAATTATTTTCTGAAATTATCAAATATTCTTCAAAAGGAGGATAGCATTCAGCCAAGACGTAAGACACAACAATTTGCCAGCTGAAAAGTGCTAAAGCTTTCAAGATGTCATCACAGCTTTTCTTGAGACTTGCATTTCTTTTCCTGATGATCTGGGAACTAGAATTCTTCCTTTAATTTTGTTTGGGATGTATTTTAGCTTAAAGAACAGAGTCTGAAGGGAAATCAATCTTGTATTATGAAAAAGTTAAAATGTAAAATAGGTAAAGAGGAAAGGAATAAAGTATCCTCCATCTCCACTGGAAACTGGACAAGAAATGGCCCTAAATGCCAGCAAGGGAAATTTGGATTTAACACTGAGGAGTTTTTCTAGCAGTCAGAATAGATAAACGCCACGGAAGTTTGCCAAAGGCAGTTGTGATATTAGGCATTATTAAGCATAGCTTAGATGAGAGGCTTAAAGAAGTTATATGAGATTTTAAAGAAGAGGTTAAACAAATGTGAGAAATTATTTAGATACAGTTGATTCTGCTGAAAGAACAGGTGGGTTAGGTGGCCTATTTATGTCTCAAGTTTTGTTGAAAACACTTCCAGAGAGACCTGTTCTGTCTATTGCCTCCTTCCACGATAAGGCTTAACGAGAAGCTCCTTCTCCTCAGATTTAGGACTGGCCCTGGAAATCCCTGTCTCCCTAAATGGAAAGCAAAATGGGGATATTTTTGTACCTTGTCTTTGACCCAGTAGAACTAAGCAAAATGTAATCTAGAATATGAAACATTCCCAATGTCCCTACCAGCATTAAGAAGAAATATGTTTCATTTATAATGTATAATTCCTTTCACTCTGAGAATTCACGTTGTAGGAAATAAAATTGTCTCTGTCACTCACCTTTCATTTTGCGCAACAAACGTGCCCAAGTTTGTTTGTTGAGAAATAGATTCAACTATAACGTAAAACTTTTGGGGCATCATAATTTTGTTGTTGCAACTATTTTTAGAGAAATTGAGATCTTGGGGCATCTTATCTGAGAGCTGAATATTTGGTTTTTTTCTGAGCCTCTGTGTACTGAAGGGGAGGAATGGGAAGTCTGGTGAGATAAAACTCCTGTCCCTCTTGAGGATATTTTCTGAGTAAGGGACGATAAAGTTACAGCAGTTGGAACATTCATTGGCTTAAGTGACATCCTCTTCTCCAAGCCTAGTTTTGCTGTTTGTGTGTTTACTCTTCCTTGGCATATGATGTGACAGTATGGAGCAGCAGAAAGTATACTGCAGTTGTGTTAACGCTTTCCATCTTTTCTTTGGTGCTGCCAATTGTTTCATTTTAGTAAGGCTTTTGTCACTCGTGCAAGATTTGGAAACGCATTTCCAGAATTTTTCTAGAGAACGATACAGTAGTGTGTATTTTTTTTATTGTTAGACTCCTTGAAGAGGCTGTTCATTCCTTAGTGACTTTGTGCTGAATTTCTTTTCTTTCTTTCTTAATGGTGTTATCCTAGATATTACCTCTACTCTTACCAGATACAGGTTATCCTGAATCATGGAAAATGAGACAAAATGCACAAATGAGAAAAAAATGCACCTGTGTTTTCATAGAATCATAAAATCATCTGGTCGGAAGAGACCTTTAAGATCATCAAGTCCAGCCGTTCCCCCTGCACTGCCAGGGTCCCTAAACCATGTCCCTCAGCAGCACCTCCACACAGTTTTTAAACACCTCTAGGGATGGGGACTCCACCACCTTCCCGGGCAGCCTGTTCCAATGCTTCACAACCCTCACAGATTAGGGATTTTTCCTTATTATATAGTAATAATAATAGTAGATCTGGTTCCTTTCTTGGGCTTCATCTACATTTCTAATTTGATGGATACCTAAGATCTGTCTCACATCAAGGAGGAAGGATCTGCAGATTTTAACTTCAAATATTAGACTCTGAAAATAATGAGACCTTAGAAAATACACATTTACCTGCTGTCAGAAATTTTCCAAATTATCCATTCTAAAACATAAGGTACACCACATAGTCTTGAAGAAAATGGCATATGACAGCTTAAAAAAATCGTGTAGGAGGGAAAAATATTTTAATTGTCAAAGCACTGCATTTGAGTGCTTCAGGGTTTAACTGTGTCTACAGCATGCAGATTGAGTGCAGCAACAATACATCATTGCTCAGATATTTTCAAATTACTTTTTTGCTTTGTTTTACTTAAACCATAGCATTTTATCTCAACAAATATCACACATTTAATCCATAAATATACGTGGAGACTAAAAAGTGAAAAAAAATAAGAGAAATTTGTGTGCTGGTACCTTGGGATTATTCTCTGCAACATTTTGTCAAGGCATGAATGTTAACTTCAAAGTGCAAGATGTTGAAGGATATTTGATCAATCTATGTTTTGGATTTGTAAATAAATCTTCATGTCATATTCTGGATTCTAAGAGCAATATTTATACTGGCAGGAGTCAGGTCCAATAGTGTGCGACCCACATAAGCAATGAAATCCAATTGAAACTTTGCAAATTGCAGATGTTGGTATGAACTGCTTGCTTGTGAATAACCTTCAGAGCAAAACTTGTTCATCTAATTATCCACTGGGTGACTCTGAATAACAAATATAATTGAGCAAATGTAAGCTACTCTTCAACAGCTCTTGAACAGAAAGATGCTTGATCCATCCAATTATTCACAATGTATTTGTTCAGCTGTAATAGCAGCGATATCTGCAGAGGTTCCCTCCGGCAAATTACATCACTATGAATATGATGGCCCCATGCCTGCTAAGGTTCTTCCCATAATGCTCCTGCTAACAGCTCCCAGTGTCTGCAGAATGGCGAAACAAAGGCTGGGGGTTAGGATGTCATGACTGACAGAGAGTTGCAGACATGTTTACAACATCCGTTGCTGCATTTTTGTGTTCCGTGACACATTTATCAGGCCTTTCTATGGCTCGCTGTGACAGAGGTTACATAGGTTCTCCTCCTTGCAATATTCCCTCCAACCAAACCCCCCCCTTTTTTTTCTTTAAATTTTTAAATTATGGTATATATTTAGCCCAGACATCTTGGAAGTTCTTGTGCTTTTCACAGGTGATGTATGAGAGATGAGTCCAAACTTTAGGATCCTCAGGCCCAGAAGTCAAATACAGTGTATTTACACTTGTATGGACCCACTTGTAGGACATTTCACTCATGATTACTGCCTCTTGTTCTAGGTTTGCTAGCAGGAGCAAATCTGCTTAAACTCCACGAGAGTTTGGTGTAGGCCCTATCAACTTTCTGCTGGCTTCCATCACATCAGAAATGTACTTCACGTTTTCATATTTCACTCTAATGGTTGATTCTGGTTGAATGTTTAGATCATACAACCATATCATTTTTTTTATAGTTTCAAGGTAACATGCATCAACTTGTTTTCTCATTGCTTTCCTCTGTTATCTTGTCTGGCATTATGATCTGAAGCTGGTATTTCCATCTTTCATTATTTGTGCCCTTTAATTCTCTAATTGTTTTCATCATGCCACCATCCGAATAAAAGCTGTATTCTCTTGAGAAGACAAGGAAGATACTCATGTTGACAGCAGAAGAGATTACTGATTCTCAAAATTGTAGATTTTGAGTATCACATGTTGTGCTGGGTGTCCATGTCCAGGTGCTGACAGTGGGGGCTGCAGGGCAGCTCCTGTGAGGAGAGGCTGGGGTTGCCCTGTGCCAGACACAGGGCAACCAGTTTCAGCCGGCTCCAATTGACCCACCACAGGACACAGCTGAGCCCCTCGGCCAAGATCATAGAATCACAAGATCATTTGGTTGGAAGAGACCTTTAAGATCATCAAGCCCAACCATTCACCCTGCATTGCCACGGTCCCTAAACCATGTCCCTCAGCACCAAATCCACATGGTTTTTAAACACCTCTAGGGATGGGGAATCCACCACCTCCCCTGGCAGCCTGTTCCAATGCTTCACAACCCTTTCTGTAAAGAAATTCTTCCTGATATCCAACCTAAATTTCCCCTGGCGTAACTTGAGGCCATTCCCTCTCGTCCTGTCATTCTTAACAAGGGAGAAAAGACCGACCCCCACCTCCCCAAGACTTCCTTTCAGGTAGTTGTAGAGAGCGATAAGGTCCCCTCTGAGCCTCCTTTTCTCCAGACTAAACATTCCCAGTTCCCTCAGCCACCCCTCATAAGACAAGTTCTCCAAACCCTTCACCGGCTTTGTTGCCCTTCTCTGAATCCGCTCCAGCACCTCAACATCCTTCCTGAAGTGAGGGGCACAAAACTGGACACAGTGCTCAAGGTGTGCCCTCAACAGTGCAGAGTACAGGGGGACAATCACTGCCTGGCTCCTGCTGGCCACACTATTTCTGATACAA
This sequence comes from Buceros rhinoceros silvestris, assembly GCF_000710305.1. Lineage (NCBI taxonomy): Eukaryota > Metazoa > Chordata > Aves > Bucerotiformes > Bucerotidae > Buceros > Buceros rhinoceros. Next base: position 33,416 of record NW_010391058.1, on the reverse strand, counting down.
GCCAGGATGCTCTTGGTCTTCTTGGCCACCTGGGCGCACTGCTGGCTCGTATTCAATTGGCTGGTGAC
>NW_010391058.1:23359-32916 GCF_000710305.1 Buceros rhinoceros silvestris | reverse complement strand
GCAGGACCCAGCACTTGGTCTTGTTGAATTTCATACAATTGGCCTCAGCCCATCGATCCAGCCTGTCCAGGTCCCTCTGCAGAGCCTCCCAACCCTCAGGCAGATCAACACTACCTCCCAATTTAGTGTCATCTGCGAACTTGCTGAGGGTGCACCCAATCCCTTCATCCAAATCGTTGATAAAGATATTGAAGAGAACAGGCCCCAAAACTGAACCCTGAGGAACTCCACTGGTAACCAGCTGCCAGCTGGATTTAACTCCATTCACCACCACTCTCTGGGCTCAACCATCCAGCCAGTTTTTGATCCAGTGAAGCGTTCACCCATGCAAGCCATAGTTTCTGCAGAAGAATCTTATGGGAAACAATGTCAAAGGCTTTGCCAAAATCCAGGTAAACAACATCCACAGTTCTTCCCTCGTCTACTAAACGAGGTCATTTTGTCACAGCGGGTCATTTTATCATAGAAGGAGATCAGGTTGGCCAAACAAGACCTGCCCTTCATAAATTCATGTTGACTGGGCCTCATCATCTGACTATCCTGTACACGCTGCATGATGACACTCAGGATGATCTGCTCCACGAGTTTCCCTGGCACAGAGGTCAGATTGACAGGCCTGTAGTTCCCTGGGTCTTCTCTCCTGCCTTTCTTGTAGATTGGCATCACATTTACCAACCTGCAGTCAGCTGGTACCTACCCTGTTAGCCAGGAGTGTTGGTAAATGATGGAAAATGGTTTGGTGAGCACTTCCGCCAGCTCCCTCAGAACTCTTGGGTGGATCTCATCTGGCCCCATAGACTTCTGCACATTTAAACTGTGAAGCAGTTCACTTACCGTTTCCTCTTGAATGGAACCTTGATAATGCTCTCCATTTCCACCATCTGGTTCTAGAGGCATATCACCCAGTGAGTTGGTCTGACCATTAAAGACTGAAACAAAGAAGGCATTGAGTACCTCAGCCTTTTCTTCATCTGCCATCTCCCACTGCATTTAGCAAGGCATGGAGATTCTCCTTAACCCTCCTTTTGCTGTTAAGGTATTTGTAGAAACTTTTAAAATTGTCTTTTATGTTAGCAGCCAGATTTTGCCTTTCTAATTTTCCCCCTGCATTGTCTCACAGAATCCTTGTAGTTTTTGTGAGTGACTTGCCCCTTCTTCCATAGGTCATAGACTTTCTTTTTCTTCTCGAGCTCTAGCCAGAGCTCTCTGTTCAGCCAGGCTGGTCTTCTGCCTTTCTGGCTCGCCTTGCAGTTCACTGGGACATCCTGCTCCTGGGCTTTGAAGATTTCTCTCTTGAGAATTGTCCAGGCTTTCTGGACACCTTTGCCCTTCAGGACCGCCTCCCAAGGGACCCTGCCAACCAGTCTCCTAAAGAGGTTGAAGTCTGCCCTCCGGAAGGCAGCACTTCTGCTGATCCCCCTCCCTACTGCTTCTACAACTGAAAATTCTATTATTTCATGGTCACTATGTTCAAGACAGCCTCTAGTCTTCACACCATCCACAAGCCCTTCTCTGTTGGTAAACAGCAGGTTCACTAGGGAGTCTTCCCTGGTTGGTTCCCTCACCAGCTGTGTGAGGAAGTTGTCTTCCACACACTCTAGGAACCTCCCAAACTGTTTCCTCACTGTTGTATTCAATTTCCAGCAGGTATCTGGTAGATTGAAGTCACTCACAAGAACTAGTGGCTGTGATCGTGAGACTTCCCCTAATTGTTTGCAGAATATTTCATCTACATCTTCTTCCTGGGCAGGTGGTCTATAGCAGACTCTCACTGTGATGTCAGCGCTGTTGGCCTTCCCCCTAATTTTGACCCATTAGCATTCTAATGGTGGTCCCTCTGGGAAAGCATGTCTAAGAAAGGGCAAAATGCTGCAAAGCATTGAGGAGTGAGGGAAAAAGAGTGAGAGAAACAGCCCTGTGACACCACGGTGAGAGAAGGGTGGGAGGATGAGCTACAGTAACCAGAGCAGAGAGTCCTCCACAGCCTGTGGAGGACCACAGTGAAGCAGGTGCATATTTCCTGAAGAATGCAGCCTGCAGAGAGCCCACACTGGAGCAGTTGTTCCTGAAGGTCTTCAGCCCCTGCGAAGGACTCATGCTGCAGCAGGGGGAAAGTGCGATGAGGAAGGATTGGCAAAAAGGAGCTCCATTCTGGGGATGGTGAAGAGTCAGGAATGAGGAGTGAAGTTGGGTCTGGGAAAAAATTGAGGGTGGGGGAAAGGTGTTTTTATAATTTGTTTCTCAGTATTTAAATCTATTTTAATTGGCAATAAACTAAACTAATTCTGCCCAAGTTGAGTGTGTTGTGCCTGTGGTGGTAATTGGTAAGTGACCCTGTTCAACAAGTGACTCTTGATCCATAAGTTTTTTTCAACAAGTGACTCTTGTTACATAAGCTTTTTTTCCTGCCTTATTGTCTCCACCTTGCCCTGCTGAGAAGAGAGAGTGTGAGAGCATCTGGGTGGGTGCCTGGCAGCTGGCTGAAGACAACCCACCACACGTGTGATCTCATAAAGTCAGTTCTTTCAATTAACAAGCATTTTTCTCTAAGTAACACTGACAGTAAATTTATGACTGCTCTTTATGAGATATAAAATTTCTCATAAACCTAGGATCTAGCATGGTTTGTATGGATCTTCCATGTTTCCCAGCAGGTGGATACTTTCCACCATATTCTCCCTTTGAGTTACCAGACTTCTTCAAGTTTATAACGCTACTTATGCAAGAATTGCAAGTAACCAGGAAAAGTGACTAAATATTATTACCGTGTGAATCTCTCCTCACTGGGTCCTGTCAAGTGACTATTTGAAGACCTGCCTTCAAAGAAAAAAAAAATACATGGCTAACAAGGAAAAGCTCTTCCACTATAACGTCTACATGATTTTTTCACACTGGATGTTACAACATGGGGTTTGGTGCATTCTACTGACAAGAAAATTTCTGTGTTGAAAATCCTCACATGATGTCAATGAAAGCAAGAACTGTGAAGAAAGATTTCGTTTCCGGGTGCACAGAAGAAAGCGGGAACAAGAGACCAGGTCCTTTAACCTTGAATACTGAGCCTAGAATGACGTAGAGCTGATTTATGAGGTAGGTGATCCAGTTTTTAATCTGTATGGGATTTTGTTTTTTAATGTTTGTAATTCTTGATTTTTATTTGTTTATCCTTTTAGATACCTTTTATAATAACGAAAGAAGGAATGGGAAAGCAAGGAGATGCAGGACTGCCCTGTGAAGGACACATTTGGGAAGGGAGGAAGAGAAGTCTTGAGCCTTCTGGAGACATAAATATATATAAGATGAATCTGTACTTGCACAGCAACATCATATGAAATACGCCATCTAAGTAACAATTAATAAGATAGTCTCTTTATATAGTAAAAAGCCTGATGAACTGGCCAAATCCACCTCTCTGAAACATCACAGACTTCTAAAAGAAAGATTATGCTACAGGGCTGCAGTAGTTAGAAATATAGAACTTTGTACAGTCCTTTGAAAGACTGATTTTAACAAGGGTTTTACTGACCTCTTACTCCACTGGTATAAGTAGCATAATTCCAGGTATAAATAAGGCAAGTATTGGCCCTGATACTTTTATTTCAAAGTTTTATTGTCATTTGGGATACGGAATCTTTCATTAAAAATAAAAAATCCTACCTGTCTAACTTCTTTACTTTTGTACCAAGGCCATTTTATGCTGATTGATAGAATTAAAAATGATCCTGGATTCTTAATGTGGTTTATTAATTAAAGGGTTGGAGGATATTTGAGATAAGATTTGCCTAATAAAAGAGCTAAGTTTGCAAATCTGGAAATATAAACTTTACTAGAGATCATATTGTCTAGTAATATGCTGAGGCAAAGCTTACTGCCTGAAACACACAGTGTGACCGAATCTTTCCTTCCCTCTGGATTTTGAAAAACGCTAAGGTTTGATTAAATACTTAATGGTTGAGAAGGTGGAATACAGAGTCTTAATTAAGAGGTTACCAATAATATATTCTGCTTTTTGATCAGTCTGATGACTCCTTATTGCATCACATGTATTGGCTTTGTTCTTATTAAACTGAATCTATTAAATTAAACTGATTTGAATGCTCAAACCTATAGAAAGAGATCTGCTTCATATCTGATATATTAATGGTGCATGAGGAACAGCTGAGGGAACTGGTGGTTTTCAGCCTGGAGAGAAGGCTGCTGAGAGGAGACCTTATCACTGCCTTCAGCTACCTGAAAGGAGGTTGTAACAAGGTGGCTGTCAGTCTCTTTTCCCAAGTAACAAGTGATAGGACAAGAAGAAAGAGCCTGAAGTTGCTCCAGGGTAGGTTTAGATTGCACATTAGGGAAAATTTCTTCACCAGAAGAGTTTTTATGCATTGGAAGAGGCTGCCCAGGGGAATGATTAAGTCACTGTCCCTGGAGGTACTTAAAAGCTGTGTTGATGTGGTACTTAGGGACATGGTTTCACGGTGGACTTGGCAGTGATGGCTTGATGGTTAGACTCGATGATCTTAAAGGTTTTTTCCAACCTAAATGATTCTGTGATGCTATACGTTAAGGTAGAATTCTTACCTCTGGTGTACTGTTGTAACCACTGAATCCTACTGAAGCTAATGAAACTGGCCTAAATTGCACACACAGGTTATCTAGCCCTTGGTCTGCAACTTTCCAAGGCAAAACATTAAATTTTGGATTTACTCCTGTAAGTGGTTTTAAAGCTTCACAGACAGTTAAGCCAATGAATATTACTAACACAAATTTTTAAAAATTGCTTATCCTTTGGAAGAGAGCATGTTCTAAAAATGACATGTTTTTTATAGATCAAAGCTGTCTTAAAAATACTGTTCTTGAAGAATAATTTGGGAAATCATCAAGGAACACCCACCCTTCCGGGACTGGATAGCAACAGAATCTCTTTGGTCACTTAGGTTTGGGAAACAGGTTGGATTCTCGAGAGGCATCACACTCCCTAGATGTGTAATGCTTACCATCAACAGCAGTGAGGTAAAAGAGTGATAGCTTGTGTCAAAACAGGCAAGTGGTGTTGTAGCTATAACTTTTGTGGTGTTGTATAAATATCCAGGAAGACAAGATATGTGCTCGTTGCTGTATAGAATACAGATGTTGTCTGTGCATGTGTCTGAAAAGTAATTGTAATGAATATAGATGTTCATTGGCATTTAATAGTCCCTCCTATTTCCCTATTGGCCCCTTTTTCTGTTTTAATTCAGGATTGCATCATACATCCCTTTGTTGCTAAAGCTCACAAGGTGCAGGAGATCTTAGCTGTGGTGACTTTAGTTACAGATGTGCTCTCTAAAGCCATCAGCTCCCCATTTTTTTTTTTTTAAGAAGATGTTCCATAATGCAAGAGCAAATGGAACTTAATGATGGGAATGTCTCATATGCTTTAAACAAATTAAAGGAATTTATCTTCATACTCAGGATAGGAGACAGCAATTTGGATAATGTGTGGCATTCATTCTGCAGTAGTGGCTTTTTAAAGGATGTTGACATTTTTGAGAAACTAAAGAAAATACAGTCCAAGACAGGGAGACCTAAGGCTTTATTAAACCTTTCTTACCTGGATGTTCATGAGAAGCCATCCTAGACTAGAAACCCTACTGTGAAATCTATATTGTCTGCAATACACACATGATAAACACCTTTAGGAGCTGCACGTTTTTCAGAAATACAGCAGCAAATCAGCAAATGGTCTTAAAAGAATTGTGTGCCACTCTCATAAAAATACATGATGATTTTATACATATGGCTTGCTCAAATTCAGCTGGGAAGTTAAATATGAAGCAAACATAAACTTAAACTCTGCCAGGATTCAGTGTAAGAACACATTGCATAATTTTAAAGAACCTAAACAGAGCTATAATACCATCTATCTTTCAAAGTATTACTGTTTCATTTGCACAGGAGAAATGGACAATGCTTTCTAATATTTCTGTATTTTTTTTTTCACACACAGCTTTTTGTAAATAGTATTTCTGTATTATTCTGATCTTAAAAATTAGACAGGAATACTTACAGACAGTCCTGAGATGTTGGTGCTAGTAACTCAGAAGACTACTCTGCTGAAGATAGCCCTTTTGAATTTTTCACAGGTAAAATCAGTAAAGTAAAACTGCTTTTCAGTAAAACAGTACAAAGAAAAGCCTTTAAAGAATACAATTTTAAAAATGCTAAAGGCATTTTTTCGGCAGCCATGGAATACATGGAGATCTGGTTCCAGTCAGTGCCAAGTGTAAGAGTTTATGGCCCATAAATTCCAAATTATGCTCAACTTCGTAGTTCTGATTCATGGACTCCAACAGAAAATGTCCTTCTGGCTCCCACCAGAGAATGAGTTTGACTCCTGCCGTGGATATGCACAAAAATGTGGCCAGCTGGCCTGGAGTCATGTTGTGTCTAGTATTGTGTGAACCTTGCACATTGTAGTGGGGGAAAAGAGGCTGCTTGTAGGCGGAAACAATCAGTGGATTGTCTTGAACTCCAGGCCTTTTCTTGCAGAACAGAAAACATTTTTGATGCTCATTACATTCAGAAAGCATTGAAGAAACTCAGCACCTCATACAGTGGACTACGAGTAATTGGGAGACCTTTTTTAATAGATGAAAGTAATAAAGCAGAAGTTAACGTGGAAACATATTGCCAGCGAGCATACTTCTTGAGTACCTCCCAGGACTAACCTTGACTCTTCCTGCTTGTCTCAAGCTTTGTCTGGATTCTAGGCATTTCCTTCTAATTGAAGTAAGCGGCAGGAGCCATTCAGACCCATACACATTCTCCCTTGAACACCTTGCTGACAGCTTGGTTCTTCCAATGCCCAAGATGTACAAAGGCTAGCAGAGAGGTCTGTCATAATATCCCTACTCTGACCCAGGAAATGCTGGGTTCTAAATAAATCTCTCAAAACTGCAGTTATATATTAATGGACTAGGTTGTAGGAAAAAATGTATCAACTTTTATAAGATCAATTGATATAGCTGGAAAAAACAGATGAGCTTTTGAATGTTTAAATTCTTCTTTGGACGTGAAACACAAACTGGTTGGAAATGGGTGAGCACTTTTTTAAAACAAAAGGATATTACTTCACCCTGTGCTTTGGAGACTCATTGCTATCTTTAGAATGTCACAACCGCTGCTTCTGCTTCTTGCTGCTTCTGCTTACTGGTATGATGTCTAATTTTACATTTGAAATAGTCCCGACATAACCTGTTTATGATCTAGACTCAATTTTGAGAGATTACATAGGATTCATATGGTACATATATGTTGTGCTAATTCTTTATATCAGGTGAATTTAATCATATATTAACTACATTTGTTTGAAAACCTCAAGAGACTCTAAAAAACAGCCACAGAGGGGCAGCAGATATTTACACTCAGATGCTTACATTCTTTCCTCACCCGTTCTGTTTTCTAATTAAGAAAACACCAACAACCCTGGAAAATTGTCAAGCTAGACTTTTCCTTTGGGAAGCACAATCTCCCCTTCACTTCCTTCCTCAAAATGTTATTAAAAATGTAGGGTAAAAATGCATACTTACAGGCAAAAGCCTTTATCAGGTTTTTAGGGTTTTTTTATAAGTATCTTTTTCAACCATCTTTTTCAAGGTCTGGTGCCTAATATTAAAGTCTAGTGCTATTGTATTATTCCTACAGCTTTTGATTTTCAGAAATAATGTTAAAAGAACACACAAAAACTTACTCATCCTCACTGGCAGCGAAATTGCTGGTTCTTATTGTTTCTGTGCTACAGGTATCAAACAAAAGCTCTGAGAATTCCTTGGACAAGTAATTTCCTGTATAGCAGATACTTTTTACTACTGATAATATTGAATGTCAGTTCCAGTATAAGCCTTCTGCAGTGAAAGCGAAACAAAGAAAAGACATTTGCAAATATCTTTGCCTATTTGTTGATTTCCAGGACAAAAACTTGAAGATATTTTAGTAAACATCTTGTATATACTTAAATTTTAACTTTTATTATGTGTTTTCTGTCATTTACATTGTGATTTCTTTATTCTACTGTAGAAGCTACTGTTTGCAATGGTGGTCGTGAAACTAAGAGGTGATTATTTTATATAATTTGAGATAATTATGACTCCATTTAAAACCAGTAGCTTATGTCCACCTGTATATGTAAGTGTCCGTAGTCTATCATAAGCTTCTTATCATAAGCTTAGCATAAGCATGTCTTATCACAAGCTTCAAGTAATGTACAAGCTTACATATCTTTTCCTGAAACAGGCCTACTTAAAAGAGCTGATAAGCAACATTTCATTTTCTGCATGTGATTTATTGTGGTGTTTGTGCTGCAGTTACAGACCTTTAAGTAAAGGTGTCCTGGATTTTTTATTCTTTCATTTTCAGTTATTTAATTTTTCAGAATGTGACTGTATAATCTCAAAATTCCTATGTTTGTTCACTCAGATGTGAACATTTCTCCAAAGTTAAAAGAAAATCCATTCAGTTCATTTTAAATGGTCTGAATGTTGTGAGAACCCTGTGGTTCCCACACTTTCAGAAAATTGCTCAGTTGTTATTTCTTCTTGGATAACTCAGAAATCTGTTCACTGTAATCCTTCAAACTTAACATGAACAAAATTACTAAGTTGAAATATGAGCTTTCCTAAATTTAAATTGCATATACAAGCTCTGTATATAACACACTCCACATACTCAGTATGTAGTTTTCTACTAATATCCTCAAATTTTGATTCCACATGCACTGATACTGAAGTATCAGTGCAAGACGGAGTCACAACTGTGCACAAAGAGGCAAATAATCAGCTTATCACTGTGTCTGAGCAGCTAGGCTAACAAAGTTCATGCAGGAGGTATTGCTCTTCTCTCAGCTATGTTACAACAGCAAAAATCATGCCACAGGTGTTTCCCCAGTCCAATGGCTTGAACTGTTTCCTGTCTGTGTGCTACCCATGCGGACTCTATTCAAGCTTGAATCAAAATACAATGTTATTCCATTTTAGGAATATCCTGTTTAAACCCTGAATATACTGACAAATACGCTACTAAGAGGAAGCAAAGATTCATTTTCTAATATAAAAAGTGTTGGCTGCACTGCCTCTGTCACTTTCCTCTCTATTTTTTATGATTTGCAAAAAACTGTGTTGCTCCCTATATGTGATATTGTACCAAAAATTCAAGACAGGTGAAAAATCAAGGGATGCTGCTTCAGAAGGTTTATTTTAAGGTTTATATTTACTGAAACAGTTAGTTCAGATAAATTTGAGTTAACTTTCTTCCATGTAGCTTACCTGCTCTGACTAGAGAGCGTTGACCCACACTAGCCTTGCTGAAGTGAGAGTGACCACATTTTGTGATGATACAGCTCCAAAGAGTAATTTGATCAGCAGCTCAAAATCTTAGCAGTTGGATCAAACTAGTCCCTGGTGGCACAACCTCATTACGTGTATCTGCATGAGCTCACCATTCTCCCGATCCTCTGCAGTATATCCACGTATTGATTCCCCATCCTCTGTTGGTTCTTCACTCATGCTGTGACCTTTTTTTTTTTTGGG